>NW_022589722.1:34853812-34917113 GCF_004348235.1 Phoca vitulina | reverse complement strand
CTCTCCGCTGAGCAGGGAGCCCCGTGCGGGGCTCGATCCCAGGACCCCGGGGTCATGATCTGAGCTGAAGGCAAGGGCTTAACCGACTGAGCCACCCAGGCGCCCTGGGATTTCTAAATATTTTAATAAAGAAGAAATGAAAAAGCCACAAACTACAAATTCCTACACCAAAAGGAAAACACGACCCAGCTGCATTTACCCGTGCCCCCGCACCTCACCATCGCAGGAGGCCCGCCCCCCGCCGCCCGCCGACCCTGCCGCCAACATGCCCGACCCAGCCCCGGCAATCGCGGGCATCTACGGCACTCCCTCCCGGCACCGCGCTAGCCAGCCTGTACCCCGGAGGGGTCCTTCAGGCCTCCGGCCGGGCAGCCCTCCTGCGGGTCCTTGCGCGGTTGCGTAGCAGCTGCGAAGACGCGAACCGAGCCGGAAGCGGAGTGCGGCGCCGAGTGAACCCCGGCTGGCCCGAGGGGTCCGAGGCGGGACCGGGGCGGGCGGAACGGGGACCGGGGTGGAGCGGGACCGGGGCGGGGCGGAACGAGGCCCGGGGTGGAGCGGGACCGGGGCGGGGCGGAACGAGGCCCGGGGCGCGGTGGGACGGGGCGGAACAGGGACTGGGGCGGGGCGAGACGGGGACCGGGGCGGGGTGGGACGGGGGACGGGCGCCGACTGGGCCATGGCTGGCCACCCGCGGGCCCACCTGCGGAGTCCGGGGTCGTACCTCGTTTCCCTCAGGTGGCAGGCCCAGCCTTGGGATCCACCGTCCTTGGGCCCTGGGCGGGAGAAGGACGGATCGTTGGGTTCACGCAGCGGTGTGAGGGCAAGGGCAGTCCAGCCTGACAGGGAAGGTTGGTTCCCAGATGTGTTGGGTGCCCAAAAGATGTTGGTTGAATGAAAGAGAGCTTGCGAAGTGGATGGGGAGGACAGCGACAGCTGTTGAAGGTCTTCGAGCCTGGAGTTTAGGTCTGGGTTTGGCTTTGGAACAGGTCAGTCTGCTGCAGGGGGGAGATGGAAGGGGCAGCCCCTCCCTGTGCTCACCAGCCATCTACCACTTGCCAACCACTGGTCGTGAGGCTGATGGTACCTGGGTAAACAAGGCTCAGTCCGTACCTGAGCAGTGCTACAGTCAGGGAACTCGGGTCCCGCCGGCATTTTCCACCCCGACGCTGTGCACACCCCTGCCCTACCTCTTGCCACAGTAGACTCCGCCAACATCGTGTCTCCTTTCCTCTGAACCCAGCACGAGGTCTGCTCATGGTGAATAGAGCCTGAAGGCATCATTTCTGTGTGCCTAATTGACTCAGAATCTGTGCTATTGCGTGTTCTTGGTACAGTTTGAAAACTTCTATTTGGCAGTGAGGAGAGAAGAAACAGAGCTAGAGATGATGTCACACCTAGGTGTTGGCACCGGGTGGCGGTGATGTCTTGTACAGACGAGGAATGTGATGACCAATGTTTGGGGTGGGCAAGAATTAAGTATTCGTTTTTCATATGTTCTTTGTCCCTCTGTGGCAGAATCTACTAGTCCCAATCTGGTAGGCAATCGCCTGAGTCTGCTGCCAGGGAAGCAATCTCGGTGGGGGTACAGATTTGGCGTCATCACTATTTAGGAGATACTTGAAACTATAGAGATTGAAATAACCCTAGGGAAGAGGGTCTGGAGAATGCCCACATTGAGAGAGAAAAAGGCAGCTACTGATTGCAGCGGGGTGAAAAGTGAAGGGGAAGGTGGAGGCATGAGGTAGGTGATCAGGAATGCACATTAGATGTCTGGCTGTGTGGTCTGTCATTCAGTGATAAGAGCTTAGGCCTACAAAACACTGTCTCTGTCTCACATTGATTGTTTGTTTGTCCTGTTTTACTGGTGAGAAAGCTTGCCCGTGTACAACTTGTCAAATAGTCTTTCCAGGTGGGAGTGGGAGGTGTGGCCCTGAACATAGCTGCAGTAAGGAGATGACATAGAGTAAACCACCCAAAGAGGATTTGGGTGGGGACAGGATTACAGCCCCACAGTTCAGCAAGTGGCGGCCAGGTTGGTAGTGAATAGAGAGGAATGGAAGTGTGTCCTTGGGCCTTTATCTCATCAGCTTCTCTCTCCTGTCCAGGAAGGGGAAAAAGTAGATTTGGTTGAGGAAACTTCTCATCTCTTTTTTTTTTTTTTTAAAGATTTTATTTATTTATTTGACAGAGAGAGACACAGCGAGAGAGGGAACACAAGCAGGGGGCGCGGGAGAGGGAGAAGCAGGCTTCCCGCGGAGCAGGGAGCCCGATGTGGGGCTCCATCCCAGGACCCTGGGACCATGACCTGAGCCGAAGGCAGACGCTTAACGACTGAGCCACCCAGGCGCCCGAAACTTCTCATCTCTTTAACAATAGCCTCTTCTTGATCTTCCCAGACAGTGACAAGACCCCACACGCACACACCTACCCCGGGCTGAACGGCCAGAAGCCAATGGCCAGCGACAAAGCCAAACCCTGTGAGCTCAACCAAGAGAAATACGATGCTGATGACAACGTGAAGATCATCTGCCTAGGGGACAGCGCTGTGGGCAAGTCCAAGTATGTTGGGAGATGAGAGAAGGAAGACTAGGCCCAGAGCAGGTCGGGGTGGCACAGAAGAGCATGGCTTCTATAGGGGTGATAAGGGAGTAGTCTTGGCTGGAGCCCAGGTGTGTGGGGGGAACAAGGGGAATCACAGCAGCTGTGTGTGTTGGGGAAGGGGGAGCAAGTCATAAGGACTGAGTAAATAGAGCTTTCTCCAGGAGTCTTGGCAGCACATATGGGACGGCTCACCCTGGAGACTACTGAAGCAGTCCAGGGTGAGGTGGTAAGAGCTGAGGGATCCTGCATGTTCTGTGTGGGCTGAGAGTCTGCGAGTGGGAATGGAGACCAATGACAGATTGATTGGAGGTGGTACAGAAGCCTTCTTGGAGGAGCTCCCCAAGATGAAGCAGAGTGGAAGGAAATGAGGACTGACTGTGGTCAGCCTGGAGATTGGCTGACTCTTAACTGACTCCACTGCCCATGTGCACAGTTTGGGACTCCCCACCTGGTGAGTTGAAGGGGACTCTGCAGTGCATGTCCTTGTCTGCCTTCACAGCAGGAAGGTAGACCAGACATCTGCTTGAGTCCTGTCTCCTAGGTGCTCCAGAGCTACCTTGTCTTGAAGCTTCACCATTGATTCCAGGGGCTTTGCTGGTTTTTAGGCCATCTTCCTAAATTCACATTCTCTCTGCCCCACCCCATATGCATACACTGCAGATCTAGTTTAGTGTTTTACAGTTGCTTTGACCATCCTCAGCAGTTGCAGTTTGGGGAGATTGCACGGTAAAGAACACCCCCTATTTCCCAGCCAAGTGTAGTGTTTCCCAGCAAACAGAGCAGGAATGGCGGGCGGATAAAGAGCAGGTGGGGGCTTTGGAGAGCATAGCTTGGTGTGAGGCCCAAGGTGGCCTGCCTGCTTCCTCAGCACTGCCCAACCCAAAGTTCAATGCTGCTTTCTTACAAGCCTCGCTTAGGACAACAACAAAAAGAATCCAGGAGGTTAGCAGGATTTCAAATACCACAGCATTGGTCTCTGTGGCCACAGCATCTGGAAAACAAGCAAGGCTGTGGGGCAGAAGCACCAGGCTTTCTCTGCGGTGCTGTTCTTTCTCCTGCAGCAGGTTCATGCCTCTTGATTCCATTTCCTCTTTGTGTCTGTGTTTTTGGCCCCCCAAGCCTCTGTTGAGGGTGGGTTCTAATGACATAGCTCTCTCACTGCCTTCACTCCTGCATGTACCCCCTTCCTGAGTTGGATGCTACTGCAAGATGTTCTCCCCTAACGATCTCTGACCTGGCCAGCTCATGATCTGATTGTCCAGCCTGGGTCCACTTTAATAGACATTTCACTCTACAAGTGCTGAGTACTAACAGGGTCAGACCCTGCTCTAGGTGATCAGTAAAAGGCCCTCTCTGTGTGCCCACTTATAACCATGTCATTTGGAGGCCCTGCCGGTCCTCCATACATTTTCCTCACATTTTCTGTACCCCTGGGCATTGCTGACCAGTACTGAGAGGAACCTCAGTAGTTTCTCTTTCTACAGCTCAAGAAACCGTCTTCCCCTTTTGCGGGGGCGGAGTTCAGGCTATTTTGGGCCTTGCCTTTCTTTTGTGTGTATAGGTTTTTTTAAAAGATTTTATTTATTTGAGAGAGAGAAAGCACAAACGGGGAGAGGCAGAGGGAGAAGCAGGCTCCCCGCTGAGCAGGGAGCCTGATGCAGGGCTTGATCCCAGGACCCTGGGATCGTGACCTGAACTGAAGGCAGGTACTTAACCGACTGAGCCACCCAAGTGCCCCTCTTTCTTAAAGATTTCTTTGGACCCAGATGCTCCCTCTGCTTAATAACAAAACATGGCCTTTCTTTATCCGCTCTTTCAGAGGTTAGCTCCAGATATGGTTTGCCCCCTGACTCAACCACTTAAGCTCCTGGCCTCCCTTTGTTTGTGTGTGTGTCGGGGGGGGGAGTGGTGGAAGGATAACAAGGCTTACTTCACAATGTTTTCTAAGTGACTAGCCCAACATTTGACACATGGTAGGTCTTCAGTGGGTCTTAGTTTTATCTTCCCATCTGCCACTAGTTTGACCTGATGAAGAAAATGAGTAAAGACAAATCTTTGTTCAAAAACAGAATGGTTAGCTCCAGATGCATTGCCTTTTTTGGGTGATGGCTTTTAGGGTGTCATTCTCTCTTGGATCACTGTCCACCGTTGTGCACAGAGGCCAAAGATGCACACCCTGCTAGGGCGCGTGGTGTAAGCACAGACTGGAGTTGACTAGGGGAGATTAGGGAGCGGGATACACGCAGCCTGACCCATGTCCCATGCCTTATCATCCCCGAGGGCCAGGAGGAGATGGGCTGGATGCCTGGGGAAGGGGCCTCCAGAGAGGGGTGCGGCACCTGTGACACTTCACATGTTTCTGGGACAGGAGGGTAGGGACCATCACTCTTCCACGGCCCACTCTAATGAGACGAGTCTCTTGAGCTCTGCCTTCCTCCTCCACTTCAGGAGCACATGGTCTCTCAACGCAGTATCTGAGCACAGCCCTCTGGACCTCTGACAGCAGTAATTTCACTGGGAGATTTTCCTACTTCCGTGTAAGAAAGTGGTGTATTTTCTTTATAATATGGATGCTGTTTCTTTTCAATTATAAACAGAATCTACTATTCTTCTACAAGGGAAGCTACAGTTTAAATCTTAGAAATATAAAATTATGGCTAGAATGTGTTCAATTTATAGACAGATAAGGAGTGGCCCTTAATATGTGGGGGAAAGTGCAGTTGTAGTCTAAGGAGAGGGGTCAGGGCAGGCCTGTTTGTGAAGGTGACATTTGAGCAAAGGTTTGAAGAAGGCAAGGGAACAAGCCATGCGTGGAGAGGAGCATTTCAGCTAGAGGGTCTGGCCAGTGGCTGGAACAGAGGGAGCAGCGGGAAGGCAGTGGGAGAGAAGAGAGCAAATGGAAGAGGGCCTTGGGATCTGAGGAGGCTTTGAACCGAAAGAAATGGAAAAACATGGGATGGTTTGAGCAGAGGAGTGACCAAGTCTGAATAATGTTTTAACTGGATGACTGACCAGGCTCAGAATAGGTGTTCCTCTCAATCATCAATAGAACAAGCAGAGAAAAAAAAGTAGTAAGGAAACATTTTGACAGCACATTTATCAACCTTGATTATTCATAGAGATTGTATTTAAGACTTTCTAGAATCATGACTAATTATGAAGAGCACCTTTTCAATTATTGATGCTTGATGCTTATTGGTCATTGGAAATCCTCCTCTGTGAAATGCCTGTTTAAGCCAGTTGCCCATTTTTATTGGATTGTTTGTCTTTTTATTATTGACTTGTAGGAATATCTTCAGACATTCTGAACCTTCTTTTAGTCTGTGGCTTTTCACTCTATTACTGGTGTATTTTGATGAACAGAAACAATTTTAATAAATTGTTAAAAAATTAAAGAAAATGTTTGAGATGTAATTGATATTTAAGATTGTCATGGTGTACGACGTGATGATTTAACAAACATATGTATTGCAAAATGATTGCCACAGTAAGGTTTGTTAACACATCCGTCACTTCACATAGTTACCTTTTTTTGGTGTGTGGTAAAAACACTGAAGGTTTACTCTCTTAGCAGCTTTCAAGTACATGGTGCAGTGTTGTTCGTTGTAGTCACCGTGCTGTACACGAGGTCCTCAGAACTTACCCGCCTTATAACTACAAGTGTACCCTTTGACCAACACCTCCCATTTCTCTGTGCCATGGAATATTACTCAGCCATTTAAAAGGAGGGGACTCTTGCCATTTGCTACAACATGGATGGATCTTGAGGGCATTATTCTAAGTGAAGTAAGTCAGAGAAAGACAAATCCTGTATGATCTTACATGTATGTGGAATCTTAAAAAATAAATAAATAAATGCATAAAAATAGAAGATGCAAGTTCATAGATACAACAGATTGGTGGCTGCCGGAGGTGGTGGGTAGGGGTGGGGGTGAAGGGGGTCAAAAGGTACAAACTTCCAGTTTAAAATACACAAGTCATAAGGACGTAATGTGTGACCTGGTGACTATAGTTAATAACACTACTGCATATCTGAAAGCTTATTAAGAGAGTAATCTGGAATTTCTCATCAAAAAAAAAAAAAATTCTGTAGCTATGTGTGGTGATAGACGTTAACTAGGCTTATTTTGGTGATCATTTCACAGTTTGAAAAAAGTCTTTAACTCACTTTGAGTTAGTTTTTGGTGAATGGTATAAGATAGAGATCCAGTTTCATTCTTTTGTATATGGATTTCTGTTTTTCTTAGCACCATTTATTGAAGAGACCCTCCTTTCTCCATGGTGTATTCTTGGCTCCATGGTCAAATATTTGACCATATATGTGTGGGCTTATTTCTGGGCTCTCTATTCTGTTCCATTGGTCTGTGTATCTCTTCTTATGGGAGAATCATGAAGATTTGGTCCTGTATTTTCTTCTGAAAGTTTTATAGTTTCAGCTCTTAAGTTTCGGTCTTTGGTCCATTTTGAGTTAACTTTTACATATGGTGTGAGGGAAGGGGCCCACCTTCATTCTTTGGCATGGGAATATCCAGTTTTCCCAGCACCATTTAAGAGACTCTCCTTTTCCCATTGAATGGTCTTTGGCACCCTTGTCAGAAATCAATTGACCATATATGTGAGGGTTTCTTTCCGAGCTCTATGTTCAGTTGCTTGTATGTCCATATTTATGCCCAGTAGCATACTGTTTTGATTATTGTAGCTTTGAATGAAGTGTTGACCTCAGGGAAATGTGAGTTCCTCAGTTTTGTTGTTCTTTCACAAGATTGTTTTGGCTACTTGGGATCCCTTGAAATTCCATATGAATTTTGGGATGTGTTCTTTTATTTCTGCAAAAATGTCATTGGGATTTGGATAGAGATTGCATTGAATCTGTTGATTGCTTTGGGTAAAGTTATCTACCTCGAAACAGTAAGCCTTCAAATCCACGAACACTGATGTCTTTCCATTTATTTAGGTCTTGTTTAATTTCTTTCAGCAGTGTTTTATACTTTTAGTGTACAGTGCTATGTCTTCTTGGTTAAATTTCCTTTTCATATTGCTCATTGCCAATGTATAGAAATACAGTTTATCTTTGTGGATTTTATATCTTGCAACTTCGCTGAATTTATTTGCTCTATTTTTTTGTGGATTCTTTAGAGTTTTCTATGTATAAAATTATGTTACCTTTGAAGAGAAGTAATTTTACTTCCATCTTTCCAATTTGGATGCCTTTTATTTGCTTTTCTTGCCTAGGTGCTTGTGTTGAGGGCTTCTTGTGGCTAGTGTATTGAATTAAAAAGTCAGGTCCCTGATGGATGAGGGACATAAGCCACCCACCCACAGTCAGCAGGTAGTTCCCTTAGCATCTGAGTGCCCACTTTGGGGAAGTGAAAACCCTGGGGTTGTTTTGACTGAAGGTGCACTCTCAATATACCCACACAAAGGAAGTAAAGTCCCAAGATTTAATACTTAATACATCCCAGAAGTGGGAGTGAAATGGGCCAGGGGAAGAGCAGTCCTCCATCCTGGGTCACAAGCGAGCAGTACAAGGTGGTTGGGGTAGGGGTCACTAACTATTTGCTGGCTCAAATCGAAGTGGTTATTTATTTATTTATTTATTTTTAATTTACTTATTTCTTTAAGTAGGCTCCGTGCCCAGCGTGGGACTTGAACTCACGACCCTGAGATTAAGAGTCACATGCTCTACTGACTGAGCCAGCCAGGCACCCCTTAAGTGGTTATTTTAAAAGGTGCCAGGGAAAAGCAAAGTGGGAACTTGGGGCGGGCATCCTAAGGTCAGGTTCTTATCCGAATGTCCAGACTCCGTGTCAGCAAGATTGTCATGCTTGTCAGATACCTGAAGAGCAGGCTTTCATTCTTTCACAATTGAGTATGAGGTTAATTGTGTTTTTTCATATATGGCCTTTATCCTGTTGAGGAAATTACCTTCTGTTGCTAGTTCATTGAGTGTTTTTGTCATGGGATGGTGTCGGTTTTGTTAAATGCTTTTTGTGCATTTATTGAGATAAATATATAGGGTTTTCTGTCTATCGATATGATGTGGTTGATTAATTTTCTTAAATTGAACCACCCTTAAAT
This sequence comes from Phoca vitulina, assembly GCF_004348235.1. NCBI lineage: Eukaryota > Metazoa > Chordata > Mammalia > Carnivora > Phocidae > Phoca > Phoca vitulina. The sequence continues at coordinate 34,908,434 of NW_022589722.1, read as the reverse complement.
CCCAAGAGAAATCTCCCTTGGTCATGGTGTATAGTCCTTTTAATATGAATTTGGTTTGCGATGATTGTGTTGAAGATTTTGACATTTGTATTCGGAGATACAGTTTTCTTGTACGGCATTGTCTGCCTTTGGAATTAGGGTACTGTTGGCTTCATAGAAAGAATTAGGACATGTCCCCTCCTTCAGTTTTTTGGACAAGTTTGAGAAGTATTGGTGTTAGTTCATTAAATGCTTGGTAGAACTCTCCAGTGAAGCTACCCAGTCCTGGGCTTTTCTTTATGGGAGGTTTTTGATTACTCCTTACTTGGTATTGGTCTATTCACATTTTCTTCTACTTCTTAAATCTGTTTGGTAGTTTGCATATTTATAGAAATGTGTGTATTTCATTTAGATTATCCGGTTTGCTGGTATACAGTTGTTCATGGTATTCTCTTATAATGCTTTTTGTTTCTGAAAAATTGATGTTAGTGTCCAATTTCAGTTCTGATTTTGATCATTTGTGTCTTCTCCCTCTTCCCTTGGCCTAGCTAAAGGTTTGTTGATTTGTTGATCTTTTCAGAGAGCTAATTTTTTTTCATTGGTGTTCTCCCTTGTCTTTCTAGCCTCTTATTTCTCTCCACTAAAATCTTCATTACTACCTCTCTCTTACAAGCTCATGTTTAGTTTGCGCTTTTGTGTCTAGTACCTTAAGTACCTGTTACTGATTTGAGATCTTTCTTCATTTTTAAGGTATGTGCTTATAGCTATAATATTTGCTCTTGGCACATCTTTGGTTTCATCCTGAAGTTTTGGTTAGCTGTGTTTTCATTTTCATTCATCTCAAGGCATTTTCTAATTGTCCTTGTGATTTCTTCTTTCACCCATTGGTCAAAGAAGGGGAGTAGGAGAGGAGAAGCAGGCTTCCCGCCGAGCAGGGAGCCCAATGCGAGGAGGGAACCCGATGCGGGACTCTATCCAAGGATCCTGGGAACATGACCTGAGCTGAAGGCAGACGCTTAACGACTGAGCCACCCAGGCACCCGAGCCATTGGTTGTTTAATACTGTGTTGTTTAATTTCCACACAGTTGTGAATTTTCTGGTTTTCCTTCTGTTAGGCATTTCTGGTGTCATTCCATCTTATTGGAAAAGATACTTTATATGATCTGTCTTTTTAATTTTATTAAGACTTTATGCTCTCACCTATGTTCACTTGAGAAGAATGTGTACTCTGCTGCTGTTGGGTACAGTGTTCTCTGAAGGTCTGTTAGGTTGGACTGGTTGTAGGGTTGTACAAGTCCTTGGTTCCCTTGCTGGTCTGTCTCAGTTGTTCTGCCCATTACTGACAATGCGGTTGGAAATCTCAGCCAACTACAGCTCCCTTGGCTTGTGTCAGTGTTTGCTTCCTTTCTTTTGGGACTCTGTTTAAGGTACATATATATTTATAACGTTTATACATTCTTGATAGGTTGAAACTTTTATCAATGTTTAGTATCCTTCTTTCTCTCATAACTTGTGACTGAAAGTATGTTTTGTCTGACTGTAATAGAGCTGCCCCAGCTCCTTTTTGGATACTGTTTGCATGGATTATCTTCCTCTTATTTTCAGTCTTTTTGTGATGGATCATGTATTTTAATGTATTCTGCCAGTCTCTCACTTCTAATGGGAAAGTTGTTATCCATTGACATTTGAAACAACGATACTTAAATTATCAGTAAAGAAGGACTTATTTCTGCCATTTAGCTATTAGTTTTCTGTGTCTTTTTTTCCTCAATTACTTCACTACTGCCTATGTGTTTTTTGATTTTTTGAAGTGTGCTATTTTGATTCTCTTCTTCCTTTTTTGTATAATTCTTTGTTTCTTAGTGGTTACCTTAGAGATAACAATTAACATCTTAAACTTATAACAACCTATTTGATTAATACCAGTTTGTCATAACAGCACACAAACACTCTGCTCCTAGATATCTCCATCCCACACTTTGTGTTGTTTCGGCGCAGACTGCATCTTTATACATTAAGTGCTGGTTAACATAGATTTATAATTATTGCTTTATGTGTTTGCCTTTTAAATCATACAGGAAAAGGGGGAGTTACAAACCAAAAGGACAGGAATACTGGCTTTTATATTTATCTATGTAGCTGCCTTTACTGAAAATCTTTATTTCTTCATACAGCTTCAAATCACCACCTAGTTTCCTTTCATTTTAATCTAAAAGAGACTCACTTTAGCATTTCTTATAGAGCAGGTCCACTGGTAATGAGTCTTGTCAGCTGTTTATCTGGAAATATCTTAACTTCATTCTTGAAGGATCATTTGCTGGATGTAGAAATCCTGGTTGACAGCTTTTTAAATATGTCGTCCCACTGCCTCTGACTTTAGTGGTGTCTGATGAGAAAGTGGCTGTTTGTCTTATCAAGGATTTTATCTTTAGGTTTCACCAGTTTGCCTGTGATGTATCTCAGTGTGGACCTCTGGGTTTATCCTGCTTGGAGTTTATTAAGCTTGCTAGGTGTGTGTACTCACGTCTTGCATCAAGTTTGGGAAGTTTTTTGGGTTTTTTTGTTTTTTTGCTTTTAAAGATTGATTTGAGAGAGAGAGCCTGTGCAAGCATGTGTGTGCATGTGCACAGGGAAAGGGGCAGAGGGGGAGGGAGAGGGACAGCAGACTCCGTGCTGAGCACAGAGCCTGATGCGGGGCTCGATCTCATAACCCTGAGATCATGACCTGAGCTGAAATCAAGAGTTGGATGCCCAATTGACTGAGCCATCCAGATACCCCAAGTTTGGGAAGTTTTTAGGCATTATTTTTTCAAATCTCTCTCTTTTCTTTATGATGCATATGTCAGTATGGTTTATGTTGTCCCACACGTTCCTTTGGCCCTGTTCTTTTTTTTTTTTTTAAGTTTTTCTTTTTTTTTTTTAAGATTTTATTTATTTATTTGACAGAGAGAGACACAGCGAGAGAGTGAACACAAGCAGGGGGAGCGGGAGAGGGAGAAACAGGCTTCCCACGGAGCAGGGAGTCCGATACGGGGCTCAATCCCAGGACCCTGGGATCATGACCTGAGCCGAAGGCAGCCGCTTAACTGACTGAGCCACCCAGGCTCTGTTCATTTTCATTCTTTTTTTTTTCCCCTCTCCAACTGGGTAATTTCAATTGCCTTATCTCAAGTTTATTGATCCTTTCTTCTGCCTGCTCAAGTATATTGTTGAAACCCTCTAGTGAGGGTTTTGGTTTGTTTTTTTTAATTAATGTGGTTTTCAGCTCCAGAAGTTTTGTGGGTTCCTTTTCATAATTTCTGTCTCTTTATGAATGTTCTCATTTTCTTCATATATCATTTCCTGATTTCCTTTAATTCTTTGTCCATAAATTCCTTTAGCTCTTTGAGCACATTTAAGATAATTCCAGTGTCTGTATTTCTTCTGGGATTGTTTCTGTCCAATTCTTTGTTTCATGAGAATGGGCCATATCTTCTCATTTCTTTGTTTGCTTTGGCATTTTTTTATTTTTTTATGAGAATTAGGCATTCTGAGTATCTTAATGTGGTAACTTTAGAAATCATGTTCTCCCACTCCTCAGGGATTGCTGATTTCTGCTTGTTTGGGGCTAGAGTTATCTGTAACTTTTCCAAACTATTTTTGCAAAGTGTGTATTCCTTGTTGTGTGTGGTCACTGATGTTTCTGTTCTGTTATCTGTGGTCAGACCACAGTGACCTGACAAAGATTTCCTTAAGTTTCTGACTCCAAAAAAGGAAGGAAAAGCAAAGGTGTTCCTAACCCTTGAAATCTCCGACGGATGCCAGCAAGGGAACCCTGAAGCCTGAGAGAGCTGAGACCTAAATGTGCAAAACATGCAACCCAGACTTTCTGAGGGCAGTCTTTCTACCGCCACCCCTGGCCCTAGCCTGGTTCCTGGAGCCCAGGTCACGAGGTCAGCGCAGCGGGCCCGAGGGATGGGTCGTGGCAGCTGCTTGGCCTATGTCGCTCTTCCACCTGGGACCAGCTCTCTGCTTTCATGTAGTGCTCTTCTGCTTGCTATGTGTCCAGTCAGGTTCCAGAGTTCAGAAACGGTTGATTCTGATCAATTTTTCCAGTTTACTGCATATATCAGTTGGGGGTTCACCCCCTAGAACTTCCTACTCCACCATTTGGTTAACAGCCTCAAGGTTCATTTTTTTCCCAAGCATATTCAATTGCTTGGACACCATTATTTTTTTTTTTTTTTAAGATTTTATTTATTTATTTGACAGAGAGAGAATGAGAGAGAAAGCACATGAGAGGGGGGAGGGTCAGAGGGAGAAGCAGACTCCCTGCCGAGCAGGGAGCCCGATGCGGGACTCGATCCAGGGACTCCAGGATCATGACCTGAGCCGAAGGCAGTCGTTTAACCAACTGAGCCACCCAAGCGCCCCTGGACACCATTAATTGATGAAACAGTTCTCGACCCCATTGAATCATAGTGATGCCTTTGTTCTAAATGCCATGACCACACGTGTGGCAGCATATATTTTAAGGGCTTATTTAGTGTCTGTCTTCATCTGCTACAATGTAAGCTCCATGAAGACAGGGATCTTCATCTGTTTAGTTCAGTGTTATGTCATGGCACCTAGCAGAGTGTCTGGCACGTGGTAAGCACTCAGTAAATTTAACTAGTTGATACTAAAGTTACTTGTCTGTTCTTTTGAGAACATTTATGATGTTATCATTTTTATGATATTAAACACGATAACCACAGTGAATATTTTTGTGCCTACCATCTTGGGTACACACTTAGGCCTGTGGGGAAATCGCCTAGTTTTAGGATTAGCTCAAACTTTAAGATGCCCATATTGCTCTCCAAAATAGTTATGTTACGTGTGCACTCCTGCCAGGATGGTATAAGAGTTTCTGTTGCTCCACAAAATCCCCAATGTTTGGTGTCTGAATTTTGCCAGTCTATAGGGCTGTGAATGCTACTTCATTCTGTTTTAATTTGTAATAAAATGATTAAATCGTTAAATTAAAACATTGAACATCTTTTTATATATTTGTTATCCATTTATCTGTTCATATTGTTAGTACACAGATTGTTTGTGTGTTCTCTTATCAGAGCCGTTTATATTTTCTGTATATTAATTCTTCTCCGTTGTCGGCATTGCATATATCTTCTCCCTGTCTCTGTGGTTTTGGCTTGCTTTTTTTTTTCTTAACTTTTCATTTTGAAATAATACAGATTTCACACGATGTTGCAAAGAGAGTACAGAGAGGGCTTGTGCACCCTTCACCAGCTGCTCCAGTGATAATATCTTAGGTCACTGTAGAACAACATCAAAATCAGGACATTGGCATTGGCTCAGTGCATGTATAATTCTGTGTCATTTTATCACATGTGCAGGTTTCTGTAACCATCATTGGAATCAAGATACAAAACTTTGGTCATGCTACCCGTTTCTAGTCACACCCACCCCACCTCACTTCCCACCACCACTGACCCCTCTAACCACCAACCTGTTCTGCATCTCTGTAATCATGTCATCTTGGCAACATTGTATAAATGGAATTATACAACCTGTGACCTTTTTCACTCCACAGAGTAGTAACCTTAAGACCCATCCAGGTTGTTGCACTATCAATACTTTGTTCCTTTTTGTTGCTGAGTAGTATTCCATGGTGTAGACAGCCACAGTATGGTTTTCTAGACTGTTCCAGTCACCTGTTAAGTGACATTTCGGTTGATTCTGGGTCTTGGCTATTACACATGACACTGCTGTGAACACGTGTGTAGGTTTTTGTATGGACATGAGTTTTCATTTCATGGCTTAATCATACAGTGAGTATATGTTTCATTTGTTAAGAAACTCAGATTTTTTCTAGAATGTCTGTTTTCCCACTAGCAATGTATGAAAGACGTGGTTTTCCTACACCCTTGCCAACAGTTAGTGTTGTTGCTATTTTTTATCCTGGCCATTGTGACAGGCGTGTAATGATAGCTTATCGTGGTCTCAGTTTCTATTTCCCTGGTGCTTGGTGGCGTGGAATACCTTCTCCTGGGCTTATTTGCCATGTGTACATTCCTCTTTGGTTAAATGTCTCTTCATGTCCTTTGCGCGTTTTCTAAATGAGTTTTTTTTTAACTGTAGAGTTTTGGTAATTCTTTACTTTCCCAGGAACTGGTCTTTGTTCGATGTGCTCTTTGCAGACATGGTCTTCCCATCTAGAGCTTGTCTTCCCACTGTCATAACAGGCTTTCTCATAAAGCAGAAGGTTTTACTTTCCATGAAGTCCAGTTCGCCACTTGTTTCTTTTACGGATCATGCTTTTGGCGTTACCAAAATCATGGACTCTGGTCTTTGCCAAGCCCTGGCTCCAAAGCATCTTTTTCCTATGTTTTCTTCTAAAAGTTTTATATTTTTACATTTTATACTTAAGTCTGATCAGTTTTGAACTAACTTTTGTTTAAGGTGTGAGGGGGTAGGGTAAAAGGTTATTTTTTTCCTTAAAGATATTCCGTTGGCATCATTTGTTGAAAAGGCTGTCATTCCTCCATTGAATTGCTTTTGCACCTTTGTTAAAAATCAGTTGGCCCTACTTCTGTGAGGCTGTTTCTGGATTCTTTCTTTTGTTCCGTTCGTCTATGTGTCTGTCCCTCTGCGAGCACCACACAGTCTTGACTAAGGGAGCCATAGTAAGTCTTAAAATTGGGTAGAATGATTCTTCCCACTTTATTCTTTTTCAAGTTTGTTTTGGCTTTTCTAATTCCTCTGCCTGTCTGTATAAGTTTTCCATAATCTTGACAATACCTGTAAAACATCTTGCTGGAATTTTAGTAGGCATTGCATTAAGCCTCTATATAACTTTTAGGAGAATCGACATCATTTTTATATTGAGTTTTCCAGTCCATAAACATGGTATGTCTCTCCATTTATTCAGATCTTCTTTAATATTTTTCACCAGTATTTGGTACTTTTCAGCGTACTAGTTCCCCTCTATTCCTGTTGGTTTGTTTGTTTGTTTGTTTTATCGTGAATGGGTGTTATATTTTTCAGATGTATTTTCTCCATTGATTGACAATGGTCCTGTGATTTTTCTTCTTTAGCCAGTTATTATGGTAATCTACATTGATTGATTTTCAAATATTGAACTAGCCTTGCACCCCTAAAATAAATCGTACTTGGTCATGGTATACAACTTCTGTTCTACATTCCCAAGTTCTATTTGCTAATATGTTGTAAATGCTGTGTGTCTACATTCATTAAGGATATTGGTCTGTAGAGTTGTTTTTCTTTTTCCGTACTGTCTTTGATAGGTTTTGGTATTAGGATAAACTGCCTTCATAAAATGAATTCCCTCTTCTTCTCTTCTCTGGAAGACGTTGTACAAAATTGATATTAATTCTTACACTGTTTGGTAGAATTCTACCCTGAAACCATCTGGGCTTAGAGATTTATAGTTCTAGGACTATTCAAATGATCTGTTTCGGGCGCCTGGGTGGCTCAGTTGGTTAAGCGACTGCCTTCGGCTCAGGTCATGATCCTGGAGTCCCTGGATCGAGTCCCGCATCGGGCTCCCTGCTCAGCAAGGAGCCTGCTTCTCCCTCTGACCCTCTCCCCTCTCATGTGCTCTCTCTCTCTCATTCTCTCTGTCTCAAATAAATAACTAAAAAAATCTTTAAAAAAAAAAAAACCAAAAACAAAAACAAATGATCTGTTTCATATTAGGTTAGTTTTGCTTATTTGTGGTCTTAGGAATTGGCCCATTATTGAAATTTTCTGTATTTTCATTTATTTCAAGCACATTGTAGTTGTTCATTTCTTTATTTTTTTAAAAGATTTATGTATTTATTTATTAGCATGTGTACACGGGGCGGGGCAGAGAGAGAGGAAGAGAGAAACTCCAAGCAGACTCTGCGCGGAGTGCTAAGCACAGAGCCCGGTGCAGGGCTTGATGTCAGGACCCTGAGATCACAACCCGAGCCAAAACCAAGAGTCGGCCCGACTGTGCCGCTCAGGCACTCTGTACTTGCTCACTTATGACAGCTGCTTTAAAAACTTCTATTGGTTGTCTTTTTTCATTCATTTTGAGATCTTCCTGATTCTTAATACAATAAATGATTTTTGGCTGACACTTGGACATTTTGACTATCCTGTTATGAGACTCTGGATCTTATTTAATCCTTCTGTTTTAGCTGGCTTCCTGCGCCATTGCTCCAGCAGAAGGGAGGGAGGCAGCACTTGGGGCCTCCACTGGCACCATGCAGTGGGGCAGGGGTCTCACTGCCGTCTGGTAGGACAGAAAGTTCCAGCTCCCTGTTTGGCCTCCTTTGACCCCAGTGCAGCTTGGTCATGTTGTTGAAGTAGAAGTCTAAGCTCCCCACTAAGGCTACAGTTTTTCTGGTGTTTGCATGGTGGTTATAGTCCAAATGTTTTTTGTCCTAGGCAGCAATAAACTAAAATTCCATAAACTGCTTTCATGGGCATCCCATTCTAGTTGAGAGGAATAGACTGTCAATAAGTAAAATACTGAGTATTTCTGTTGTGATTGCCCTCAGGTAGAGATAGAGTACAAGATGAGGCAGGACTTGCCTGTTACAAATAAGATCATCAGGGAAGGTCTCATTGCTCAGGTGACATTTGAGCAAAGCCCTAAAGGACCTGCAGAATATTAGGGAAATGGTATTTGGGCGAAAGGCACAGCCTTCCTGGCATCAGTTTTCCGTGAAGGGGCAGGGGTGATTGTGTTCGTCAGCGCTATGCAGAGGCAGAAACAGTGGGTCTGAGAGCCTCCCGTGGACTGCTCTATACAGGTATAGTAACGTAGGCTGTTTTGTTATGAGGGGCTGGTAATTCGGATTCCAGGTTCCAGGCTTGGAGAATGGGGTAATGCCACTAACTAGATAACTCAGGGGCAGGGACAGGGTTAGTGGGTGAAAGAAACTCACTTTTAGATTTATTGAGTTTATGGTTCACACAGACTTCTCCAGTGTAGATATATGGCAGAGCTCCAAAGACAGGTCTCTATTTCTTCAACTAATATTAGTGACCAGCTGTTACGGTGCCCAAAAAGGAGTAAGGTGGAGTCCCTGCCCTCAGGCAAAGCGGCTGTGGGGGCTGGATCAGTGTTAGAGCTCAGGGGTGCCAGGAACTTAAAGGGAGTCAGGAAGAGGGTAGGTGGGCAGTTCCTGGGCATTGTCCTAAAAGGAAACTCTGTGGCTGTGGAGTGAATGGGGGAGGGGAGCCACAGGTGGCCCTAGGTTATCAGCCTGGACAGGGGTGATGCCGTGGGGCAAGGAGGAGGGGAGGTTAGAGGATGTACCTGACCACCTTGCACACTGTCCTTACAGACTTATGGAGAGGTTTCTCATGGACGGATTGTATCCTTCAAGGTTTGCGGTGTTCTGTGTTCCTGTGGTCCTTCCCCCCTCATACCAACTCAACCTCACTGCTCACCGCTTTACTCCAGTGGTCCAGGGAGGAGGGATAGATCAGTGAACACACAGGTTTCATTCATGCTTGTTTCTTACCAGCTGGCAGCACACATCATCGATGCTGCATATTTTGGAGCTTACTCATATTTGCATTTGCTTTCTATCAGGAAGACAGTAGAATGGCTAATAGCACCTGGTCCTATGCCTGGATTCAAACTCCACCTCCTCCTTCTTACTAGCTCTGGTAACCTCTGTGACCTCAAAACTTGGGCTAACATTTTACAGTTCTCTGGTATGAACGAACTTCGTAAAACAGGACCCACTCCCTCCTCCCATGGATTGTCCACGTTGTCTAGGTTTGGAGTGAGACACTCCCTGGCAACCGGGATGGTTTTAAAAAAGCTTCCCGGGTGAATCTACAGAGAACCATGGCAGAAAAGAGCCCTGGAGTGACACCACTCCCTGCCCTGGGCCTTGTGGGCCTTGCCCTGCCCCCCCCCCGCAAAGTGGAGTCTGAGTATATCTTGCTTCACCTCATACCACGTGCTCCTTCGCACCCACCCGCCTGCCTCCCCCCACCCCCTTCCCTCCGCTTGCTGGTTAAAGCTCTCCGCACCTTGCGGCTTCAGGAAGTCTCATTCCCCAGGCTTTTTGTCAGGGTTTCACACACAGGCAGTTCATAAACAGCTTGTCAGCTGTCTGGCTTCTGGAGGCTTTTTTCCCTGGAATTGTCACGTGCTGCTTAAGGCTGGGTTTCCTCTCTGGCCTGCAAGAGCCCCATCCATAAAGGGACTGGGACACCCACAGTTGCATTTTCCAACTACATGAGGCTGTTGATGACGGCTTCTCTGTAAAATTCCATTCCATGTTGTCCCTGGTACTTAGAGGTCCAGAACACACCCCAGCTTCTCCTGCCTCTCGCCTTTCCATGGAGTTTGTGCCAGTGATCTTTGAAGCTGATCCTCTGCAACATTCATTCCATTTAAAATAAGAAGAACTCCAGAAAGAAAAAGAGAGGGCCAATTTCATCACACCAGTGCCCCCCCCCCAAGCACCTTCCCTGCCTTCCTTTTGTTCATCTCTGTTCCTTAACCTGAATGCAGTCGGCCACAGCAGCTGTCCACGTACGCCCTGACCCTGTACAAGCACACGGCCACGGTGGACGGCAAGACTGTCCTTGTGGGTGAGCAGCACAAGGCCGGGCCATGGACTGTCAAGGCGGAGGAGAGGGGAGGGGAGAGAAGTCCGTGAGAGAGAGTCAGACGGGAAGGAAGTGAGGCCCCCAGCAGAGAGTAGGGGTGATAGGAAGGAGCCTGGGAGCCCGGAGCCCAGGGGAGCGGGGAGGAGGCGCACAAGGCCTCAGTTCCAGCTCTCTGACCTGGTATTCTAATTTGGCCAGCGTAAAGAGATAACAGTTGTGGTCTGAGTGTTACCTTCTACAGAAGGTTTTGACTGTGTGATGTCACTGCCCCCTGCCTGGCTAGGCCACGCATCCTGCCTGGCAGCGTCTGCCGTCTGTGGTCAACACACGTGGGAAGTCAGCCTAGTTTCAACCTTGGAGGGCCCTGCACCTTGTGGGCGGGGGAATGGGGAAACCTACCTTCTCCCTTTTGGGACTTCCTGTCTACATTCTCCTTCCTCCTGGCCTGGCCATGTGTTTCCCTCTTACCCACTCCCATGCACACACACGTACACAGACTTCCCATGGCACACCCAGGTGCGTTGTGTCCTGATGACGCACACATGCGAGCTGTGTGGTCTTTGTTCCTCCCTGTCCTCCCCACATGTTGTGTTTCTGCACACACAGATCTGCACAGAGATGCTCAGGGTGTCCGGGTCTCTCTGCCCTCCAGCCGCATCAGACAGTCAGAGTTGTGTTCATGTTGCAGACTTTTGGGACACAGCAGGCCAGGAGCGGTTCCAGAGCATGCACGCCTCCTACTACCACAAGGCCCACGCCTGCATCATGGTAGGAAACCAGCTGGGCAGTGGACGAAGGCTCTGGGCAAGCTTGAGGGGTGACCCGGTAGTGCTGAGCCCTCCTCACCAAGGCTGGGTACTGGGGGAGAGGGGATCAGGGCAGCCTGGGGAGGTTTCTGAGTGAGAACGTGCCCGGGTGAGCTTCTCTTCCAGTGGGGCTGGATGAGGAACCCCCATCCAGGGGGTGGAGCACATCCAGGGCCTCAGATTCGGGCATGGTGTCTAAGAGGCAAATACGGTCCTTCCCTGATAGGAGCCACCTACTCCGACAGGCTCCCAGGGCCCCCTCGACTGTCACTTGGTGCTGCTCCCAAACCAGCCCCTCTCCTCTGTGCTGTCTAGAACACAGTCTTCAGGGGGCTCCCCATAGCCACAGGGTAAAAAGTGCCATAAGAGGACCTGAGGGACAGCTAGAGAAGCGCAGGAGGGCCGTGCAAGCCTGTGTCAGTAGGGCCTCCTGCCCAGAGCCCTGGCTCCATTCACAAGCTCCATTATCCCTTAACACAAAATCTCTTGAAATTTTCCAAATTGTAATATTAGTACCTGTAAGAGGACAGAACAAGAAGCTGACTGGGTAAGGCACTGGGGGCGGTGCAGGCCAGCAGTCTCCCCTGGAGGCTCACAGAGTCAACATCTCTGACCCTGGAGAAGTGGGAAGGGAGAGCCCAGCCATGTCTGTTCCAATTCTGCACTGGCCTTTGGGGCTCTGAGCTTACCTGCACTCTCTCTCTGGGAGCAGCCTCCTCCTGCCTCTGACACCTCTCCATTGGCTCCATTTGGACCGTCTTCTGAGGCCTGGGGGTGTCTGTCCTGCCAGCATTCCTACATGCCTGTCTGCAGCTGTCTGCTGCATGGGGCCTGGCATGTAGAAAATGCTCGGGTGAGCTTCTCTTCCAGTGGGGCTGGATGAGGAACCCCCATCCAGGGGGTGGAGCACATCCAGAGCCTCAGATTCAGGCATGGCGTCTAAGAGGCAAATACAGTCCTTCCCTGATAGAAGCCACCTACTCCGACAGGCTCCCAAGGCCCCCTCGACTGTCACCTGGTGCTGCTCCCAAACCAGCCCCTCTCCTCTGTGCTGTCTAGAACAGTCTTGTGGTGACCATATGGGGATCTGAGAGTCCCAGAGGGAGCTGCACTTTGAAACCCTGACGGGGATGCTCCTCATCCCTGCCAGGTCTTCCTCAGCTCTTGAAACAAGGAGAGGTAGCTCAGGAAACCAGACAGATATGGATGAGAGGTGACTGATGGCGATCACGGGAGGCAGCCTGGTGTCCAGTGGATTCCAGAGGATTCATTACAAGTGTGCTTTATAAGAAGTCTTTATTGGGGATTCAAGACAATGTGGTCATTTGTTGAAATGGGGCCTGGGTGTACTGTGGAGGAGCCTCCCAGGTGGACCTCCTGTTGCCTCAGCTGTAACAGCTGGCTGCCCCTCGCCCATTGCCATGCAGGGCAAGCCCCTGGCGCTGGGTGAGGTCCATTTGCTCCCATGAAGGGCTGGGTGGTTCAGAAGGAAGAGCAGCCATTCCAGCAAGTTACAGGGTTGTCCACCTCGATCCACTGTTGTGCTGGGGCAGTTTGGGCCTGTGAGTCCATCCCAGAGGCTGGCCTTTGAGGGGCTCCTGCCACGGGTTTGAGGGACCCCATCCCTGCAGCAGTAATTCCAAGCATCTCAGGACTTCTGGCCTCCCCTGCCCTTAGAGCAAGTCTGCAGTGCTCATGCTTATTGCTAATATTTTAAAATAGGTAAAAACTATAAATTGTAAACTTTAATCAAATTACAAGCTACAAAATAATAATAAAAGGTAGTCTTTCCAACTCTGGCCACTGTTGTGAGAGGGGCTGCTGCCATGTGCATGCCCCTGCAGTGGCCGGTCGCACAGAACCGCCCCGGCTTCCTGATCAAAAGGAACAAGCAGACGTAGAGCACTGAGGGCTCGCAACTCCTTCCCTTCAAGGGTCCGATTCACCTTAAGACTGTGGGTGTGGAGCCAGCGGCCGAAGACAGAGGTGTAGTGGTGGTTGTGAAGCACAGATCCGGCCAGTAAAAACCTGCCACCTCCTACATGCAGACCACCATCAACAAGAAGCCCGGGCCACCCTCAGCAGCACCAGGCACATGATCTGCAAGAACAAGTACCAACCAGATCTGCGCACGGCTGCCACTTGCAGAGTCAGCGCCATCCTGCGCACCCCGAAGCCCGTGATGGTGAAGAGGAAGCCGGCCCGCTCCACCAAGAGCTCCTGAGCACCTGCCCCCCACCTCCAAAGCAATAAAGATGTCAAACCACCTCCAAATAATAATAATAGATAAAAATGGCTTAAAAGGTTTAAAATGCAAAATGAACAAGAGATTAAACAAAAGTTTAAAATTAAAAGTACACCAATAGTGGGTGCCTGGGTGGCTCAGTCCGTTGAGCATTTGATCTTGATTTCAGCTCAGGTCCTGATCTCAGGGTCATGGGATCGAGCCCCGTGTCAGGCTTGTGCTCAGCAAGGAGTCTGCTTGAGTTTCTCTCTTCCCCCCGCCCCCCACTTGCATTATCTGTCTCTCTCTCTCTAAAATAAGTAAAATCTTTATTTTAAAAAAAAAGCACATTAGTAACTACAGGGAAATTTTTGAGGCATTTGAAGTTATTACAAAGGAATTTTTAAGAAAGATTTATTTATTTTAGAAAGAGGGAGCATGTGTGTGCGGTGGAGAGGGGAAGGGCAGAGGAAGCGGAAGAGAATCTCAAGCAGACTCCCCGCTAAGCACAGAGCCCAATGCGGGGCTCGAGCTTACGAGCCGAAGAGCCCAAACCAAGAGTCGGACGCTCAACCGACTGAGCCACCCAGGCACCGCACAAAGGAATTTCAAGACAAAGTTTAAGCAATAAAAATAATAGACTAAGAAGAAACCAAAAAATTTACAGTTTGCAAAAGACTATGTTGGTTAGTACAATGATACATCTTGGTTAAAATAGGTACACAGGATTAGGTGGCAAGAGAACAAAAAAGGAATGAACATTTTAAAGGCCACTTTTGGATCCAGAGGTTCTGGGGGCTTCCCTGAGAAGGGCAGGCACAGGGCCTCTCACCTGCTTGTGTGTGTCAGGTGGGGGTGGTGTGCAGACACTGACGCACCTGAGCTATTTTCCTTCCTCTGTTCATTGCAGGTGTTTGATGTGCAGAGGAAAGTAACCTACAAGAACCTGAGCACTTGGTATACAGAGCTTCGGGAGTTCAGGCCAGAGATCCCATGCATCGTGGTGGCCAATAAAATTGATGGTGGGGCCATCCCTGCATCTGGGTGTCCGCACTCCATGGGGGACCCACCACCACACATTTCCTCCTCCATTCCTGGGACAGTAAACCTTCAGTGATCTGTCCTCCTTCCCAAAATACAGCCCTTGTTTGCTTGCCGTCAATCTCTTTCCAGTAGAGAACTGAGCCAATCTTCTCTCTTCCCAAGACACAGATCCCTGTTAAATGAACTCTTTCTAGGACATGTCCCCTGATTGCCCCTGCCTGTCCCACTTTCTGGAATGGCCTCTAGTGACCCACTCTGCAAAACCCTCTCCCTTTTCCCTTGATGGAAAGGCCAATGTCCTACCTTCTCTCTACAGCAGACATAAAGATGACCCAAAAGAGCTTCAATTTTGCCAGGAAGTTCTCCCTTCCCCTGTACTTTGTCTCAGCTGCTGATGGTACCAATGTCGTGAAGGTAATGGTGGACTGCAGAGGTTAGGAAAGGCCAACTGGTCAAGGGACCAGGGAAGCCGCAAAGAGAAGGGTTGGCTGCAGGGAGAGGACAGGCCTTGCTGCAGGGGCCGTGAGTGGGCAATCCAGAGCAAGCGGTGATAGGAAGGGGTCATGGTTTGTTTTGACAGTAGGGGAGGTGATGGGCCTGGGCTTGGTGGGAAAAAGTATATTGGTTGGGAGAAGGTGAATTGAGGGGTGACCTTGCTTACTTTAGGGGTGGAGTGTTGTGTGGACATAGGATGGGGACAGGGCGCTGGGACCCACTGCCATGTCTTCCTTCCCGCCACCTCCACCTACCTCCAGCTCTTCAATGATGCGATTCGATTAGCTGTGTCTTACAAACACAACTCCCGGGACTTCATGGACGAGGTTTTGCAGGAGCTTGAGGTAGGTCAAGTGGAAATGTTGGACGGGATAAAGCTTCTCTGCAGAGAGGTGCAGAACATAACCCAGTAGAGTGGCTCCTGCTGGCCCTTGCAGGCAACGCATGCTCACCGTGCATGCGCCCCTAGAAGTATCCGAACTACGCGGGGCAGACCCGGGGCCAGGCCTCACCTGCAGCCTTGTCCACAGAACTTTGATTTGGAGCAGAAGGAGGAGGAAGCGCCAGACCGAGTGCAGCGTGGCGACATCGAGAGCCCCTCCCCTTCCTGAGTCAGAGAAGGAAGCCTCTCTCCTCGTGGACTTTGGGGAGGGGGCGGTATCTTTCAGAATACCCTCCCCTCAGCAACCCTCCAGCTATGTGAATTGAAAAATTCTTGCAGGCCATCCCCCTGTCTACCTCCTGCAAGCCCACCCATTCCATTGGCCTGCCCCACTTCCATGGCCCACAATTCCTGACCCTTCCACAGTTGTCCTTTCCCCTGGACTCAGGTACCAGGACGGGGTCTGCACCAGCAAGCACCCTTGACAGGTGTGAGAGATCCACAGCAGACCCTGAAGCAGAATTAGAGATCAGTAGCCTCAGCCTCCCCAGGTTGTGTGGAAGCAGGGAAGAGCTTCAGGAAACATGCTTTGTGTGTCTCTCAAATAAAAGGAAATTGAGGTGTTTTCTCTCCCAGAACCGACCTCAGGGCCTGTTCATTGCCTTTCCACCAAGGGAATGATTTCTAATCCCTGATGGCCCCTATTCCCAACCCTACAGGTTTGGGGTGGGCCTCCATTCTTTTTCATCTTTAGTCTCCCAACCAACTTTTTTTCAGAAATGGTTTTGAGCAGACAGCTGTTCCTATCACAGGACAGGTTTGCCATTAAAGCCCAGGGAAACAGGTCACAAGTCCTGCCATCCTTAGCTGTACCGTGAGGCATGCCCATTTGGATTCTAAGAAGAGCTTCCCTTTAAAGCCCCTGTTCCAGCCGATGATGCTTTCCTGCCTTTTTTTGAGGACTGTTGTGGGTACTGCCCTGTGGGGCAGGGAGAGGGGCCACCCTGCTGCCTTTCCCACTTCCCTCCAGGACTTGTGGTTCACTAGTGTGTTTGTATGATCATCTTGTGCATCATCATTTCCGTTGTTTTCATATTTATAGTAAAGTTTGAGTTAACATAAACATTTCATGTATGTGCATGCTTGTAGGTCTGGATTTCGCTGAGCAAAAAGCCACAAAATAACTTGCAATCATCAGCTAGATGAATGAGGGAAGCTGCCTTGATCTACCATGTGAGGGCAGCCCAGTCAGCTCTGCTGTAATGAAGGCCATTGCAATGGAATTTAGCGGTTTTTGTTTTTGTTTTTGTTTTTGTTTTTTTTAAGATTTTGAGAGAGAGAGCATAAGGGGTGGGGTGGGGTGGGGTGGGGTGGGGTGGGGGAGAAGCAGTCTCCCTGCTGAGCAGGGTTAGGGTTAGGCCCCTGAGGTCATGACCTGAGCCAAAGGCAGACACTTAACCAACTGAGCCACCCAGATGCCCCAAAATTTAGAGTTTTAAAAAGAATGAGGATTTATTTGGGAAGAACAAGAAACAAGAACAAACTGTATTTGCCTTTAAATTGCTAATACTTACAATTTCAACTGAAAAGATTTACTTGACCTGGGATTTTGAGAAATGTGTTACCCTGGTGAGGTGGGCTTTTAAAAACTACCAAAAAAAAAAAAAAAAAAGCCCTTTGGTGTTGTACATGACTAGTATTTTTTTTAACATAATGGCTTTATGGAGATATCATTCAAATACCATAAAATTCACCGTCAGTATTAGTTTTCCATAACCATTTTGCATCAGGTTCCCTAGTGAGAGGGCAGGAGGCCAGAAGCTAAGCAGGGGTGTGGTCTCCCTGCCCCAGGGAAGCTCCGGAGCACAAACTGGCCCACGGAGTTGGTCCCACTGGAGACCAGGGGGCTGTTTGTGGCAGTCAGCCAAGTGCGGGAGGGGGAGGGGGTGATGGCACCTAGCCTCCAAGGCGAAGTGGCTCCCGCATTAGCAAGGGCAGTTCTCTGGGGGAAAGGGCAGGTTTATCCATCAACTCTCAAAGCAGCCAGGGGAGGAGTGCTCGGGCAGGGTGCCCGCAGCAGCCATGGCCACCCACCCGCACACGCTCAGATCCACCTGCTGCTCAAAGTTCATTCCATCCTGACTCATACAGGAAACACCACCCCTGGATCTTTTTAAAATATTTTATTGAGGTGAGACTTACATAACATAAAATTAACCATCTTAAAGCAAATGACGCAGTCCCGTTTAGTACGACTACAATGCTGGGCAACTATCACCTCTGTCTAGTTCTAGAATATTTCCATCACTCAGAAGTAAAACCCCTTGCTCATCAAGCAGTTTCTCCCCCATACCCTCTCCCTTCAGCGCCTGGCAGATTCTACTCTGCATTCTGTCTGGATTTATATATCCTGGATATTTCACATAAATGGAATCCTACACTGTGACCTTTTGTGTCTGGCTTCTTTTACTTAGCATAATGTTTTCAAGATTCATCCGCGTATTAAATACTTCATTCCTTTTTAGGACTGAATAATATTCCATTGTATGTATATCCCACAGTTTGTTTATCCATTCATTCCTTGATGGATATTTGGGCTGTTTCTACCTTTTAGCTATGTGAATGGTGCTGCTACAAACATGCTTGTACACGGACTTACAGTAGGTAAGTAGGACTTAGACCAGTGCTCCGTTCTCTTGGGTGCCTTAGTCTGCTCAGGCTGCTATCACAAATTACCATTGATGGGTGGCTTACAACAGACATTTATTTCTCACAGTTCTGGAGCCTGGGAACTCTAAGATCAGGGAGCCAGCAAGGTTGGGTTCATTCTGAAGCCCCCTTTCTTGGCTTGTCGGCAGCTGCCATTTCACTGAGTGCACACATGACCTCTTCTTTGTGTTCAAACAGAGAGAGATCTCTTTCTCTTCCCCTTCTTAAAAGACCACACAGATTAGGCCCCACCCCTATGACCTTTCATTTAACATAAATTACCTCTCTCAATACTTTGACTCCAAATACAGTCACGCTGAGGATTAGGGCTTCAACATATGAATTCTGGAGGGCCATAATTCAGACCATGGCACAGTATATATCTAGGAGTGGAATTACAGGATCATATGGTAGTTACATGTTTAAACTTTGGAGGAACTTCCAATCTCTTCCAAAGTAGAACCCTTTACAGTCCCACAAGCAATGCACAAGGGTTCTGATTTCCCCACACCCTTGCTAGCCGATGTTGTTTTCTATTTTTAAAGACATTTAAGCCATTCTAGTGGTTGTGAAGTGGTACCTCATTGTGGTTTTGATTTGCATTTTCCTAATGACATGATGTTGAGCCTCTCTTCATATGCTTGTTAGCCATTTGTAAATTTTCTTCGGTAAAGTATCTGTTCAAGTACTTTGCCTATTTTTAAATTGGGTTATCTTTTTTGTTGTTGAACTTTAGGAGTTCTTTATATATTCTGGATCTAAATCCTCATCAGATTTATGATTTACAACTATTTTCTCCCATTCTATAGATTGTCTTTACACTTTCTGGATAATGTCTTTGATGCACGAAAGTCTTTAATTAAAGAAGCCCGGCTTGTCTTTTTTTTTTCTTTTCTTGCTCATGTTCTTGGTGTCATTTCTAAGAATCCATTGCCAAATCCAAGGTCATGAAGACTTAACCTTTATGTTCTTTGCTAAGAGTTTCATGGTTCCAGCTCTTATATTTAGGTCATTGATCCATTTTGCGTTATTTTTTGTCTATGGCATGAGGTAGAGGTCCAACTTCATACCTGTGCATGTGGACGTCCAGTTGTCCTGGCACCATTTGTTGCCAAGACTATTTTCTCCTTGAATGGTTTTGCCACCTTTGTCAAAAATCAGTTGGTCACAGTTGTGTGAGTTTATTCCTGGACTCTCAATTCTGTTCTGCGGTCTAGATGTGTATCCTTATGTCAGTACCACACTGTTATAATTACTGTAACTTCATAGTACAGTTTTGAACTTGGGGAGTGTGAGTCCTTCAACTTCGTTCTTTTTAAAGATTGTTTGGACATCTTAACAATATTAAGTCTTCCAATCCACGAACATGGGATGTCTCTCCCTTTTTTGAGTCTTTCATTTGTTTCAGAAGTGTTTGTAGTTTTCATGTACAAATCTTTCACTTCTTGGTTAAGTTTATTTCCAGGTATTCTGCGGATGCTATTTCCTTTTTTGATTGCTCATTGCCGGTTGTAGAAACACAGCTCACTTATGTGTGTTGATGTTGTACCCTGAAACTTCGCTGAATTCTTTTAATAACTCTAGTAGTTTTCTGTGGATACTTGTGCATTTTCTATAAATAGAATCATACGTGCATATGGAAAAAGTTTTTACTTATTCCTTTCCAATTTGGATGCTTTTTGTTTCCTTTTCTTGCCTGATTGCTCTAACTAGAACTTCCAGTACTGTGTTGAATTAAAGTGGTTAAAGCAGGCGTCTTTGCCTCGATCCTTATCTTAGGGGGAATGTTTTCAGTTTTTTACTTTTGAGTATGGGTTAGCTTTGGGATTTTTCATATGACCTTTATCATGTTGTAGAGGTTCCCTTCTGTTCCTAATTTTCTGAGTATTAATTATGAAAGGCTGTTGGAATTTGGCAAATGCTATTTTTCCTGCATCAATTGAGATGATGGTGTGGTTTGTCCACTTCATTCTATCAATGTGGGATATTACATTGATGATTGAGTTTTGAATATTGTACCACTCTTCCATTCCTGTGATAAACCCCACTTGTTCATGGCATCTAATCCTTTTAATATGAAGCTGGATATGCTAGTATTTTGTAAAAGGTTTTTGTATCTATATAAGGGATTTTAGGGATATTTTCTTTGCTTGTAATTTTGCTTTGATATCAAAATAGTGCTACCCTCTTATAATGAGTTACAAAATGGTCACTCTTCTATTTTTTGGAATAGTTTGGGAAAGATCGGTGTTAATTCTTCTTGAAATGTTTGGTAGAATTCACCAGTGAAGGCATCTGGTTCTGAACTTTTCTTTCCTAGGAGGTTTTTTGGTTGGTTGGTTGGTTGGTTTTCCAGACTGATGCAATCTTTTCTTTTTATAGGTCTGTTCAAACTTTCCATTTCTTCTTCCTATTTCTTATTGAACCAGTTTGGTAATTTGTGTTTCCTAAGAATTTGTTCATTTCATCTAGGTCATATAATTTGGGAGGCATGTACTTGTTTATAGTATTTTCTTATATTTCTTTTTATTTCTGTATAATTAGTAGTAATGTTACTACTAATTTTTTATTTTAACTATTTTCACCTTTATTTTTTCTTTGTCATTATAGCTAAAAGTTTGTCATTTTTGTTGATCTATTCAAAGAACCAACTTTTGTTTTAATTGCTCCCTCTCTATTATTTTTCTATTCTCTATTTCATTTATCTCTAATATTTATTATTTCCTTTCTTCTGCTAGCTTTGGTTCAGTTTGCTCTTCTTTTTCCACTTCCTTAAAGTGTAAAGGTAGGTTACTAATTTGAGATATTTCTTCTTTTTTAACATAGACATTTATTGCTACAAATTTCCCTCTGAGCACCGCCTTTGCTGCGTGCCATAAATTTTTGTGTGTTGTGTTTTCATTTTCACTTGTCTCTAAGTATTTTCTATATTCCCTTGTGATTTCTTCTGTGATCCATTAAGCTTGTTTAAGAGCATTTAATTTCCACATCTTTGTGACTTTCCCAGTTTTTCTTTTATTATTGATTTCTGTTTCACCAACTGTGGTCGGAGAAGATACTTGGTATGATTTCAGTCTTTTTAAATTTATTGAGAATTGTTTGTGGCCTAAAACATGGCCTCTCTTACGGAATGTTCCATAGGGGTTGAGAAGAATGTGTATTCTGCTGTTGGGGAGAGTGTGCTATGTATGTCTGTTATAGGTCGTTGATTAACAGTGTCGTTAAAGTCGTGTATGACCCTGTGGACTTTCTGTCTAGATGTTCCATCCACTATTGACAATGGAGTGCTGATGCCTCCAAATAGTACTGTAGCACCATTTATGTTTCTCTTCAATATATTAATGTTTGCCTCAAATATTTGGGGGCTCTGTTGTTTGGTGCATATGGGAATATATGTTTTTTAGAGTATCTCTGTTTGTATTTTACCCTTTATGTTTATAATTGTCTTCTTGATGAATTGACCCTTTTTTCAATATCTAATGCCCTTCTTTGTCTCTTCCAAGGGTCTTGACTTAGGGTCCATCTTGTCTGATATGGGGATGGCACACCACGTCTCCACTGGTTACTGTCTGTATGGAGGATCTTTTCCACCCTCTCACTTTAACCCTCTTTGTGTCACTGGGTCCCAGGTGAAGCTCCTATAGACAGCATGCAGCTGGATCTTGTCTTCTAAACTCTTCTGCCAAGCTCTGCCTTTAACTGGAGACATCCGCTCATTTACATTAGAAGTAATTTCTTATGTAAATGAGAAGGAAGGACTCACTTCAGTCACTTCCTATGTGTTTTCTGTATGTCTTCAACTTCTTTTCACTGAGTCAAGATTTATTTCCAACCTGGAAAACATTTGGACTAATCAAAATGGTGCTGCTCTAATTTCTTATCAGACTTTAGGACTTCCTATAGAGATTTTCAGACATAGACACAGTGAGCCAGCCCGACAGCACATGGTAAGAGTTACAAAGGCCTCGGCTATTTAACAAAACCGAAAGTGACAACAAAATAATGCAGCGCAGGACTTGTGCATCCTTGAGGAGGACAGAATCAGGAGCAAGTTATTCAAACAAACCAAATGCAAATTTGTTTTTACACTTTTCATGTTTACTTTTAGTCTTTGCTTCATAAAGCCACTGATAATTGAGGAAACTTTCTGTCAAGTACGGGATTTCTAAACAGTTTTTTAGGATTTTTGTTTATTTGAAATAGAGAGTGAGCAGGGGGAGGGGCAGGGGGAGAGGGAGAAGCAGGCTCTCCGCTGAGCAGGGAGCCCCGTGCGGGGCTCGATCCCAGGACCCTGGGGTCATGATCTGAGCTGAAGGCAAGGGCTTAACCGACTGAGCCACCCAGGCGCCCTGGGATTTCTAAATATTTTAATAAAGAAGAAATGAAAAAGCCACAAACTGCTCTGTTTGCCACAAATTCCTACACCAAAAAGGAAAACACGACCCAGCTGCATTTATCCATGTCCCGGCACCTCAACATCAGTTTTAGATATTTTCCTATATACTTGGTAAATATCTTTAGTGCAATCAGCTCATTAATTTATGCAAATTAGGGAAACTGATTTATAATATCATCACCTTTAAAGGTATCTTCTATATACTTCTTCCCCTCGCCCCAAGACGCCCACAAGATCTGTCGCTAAGGTGAACGATGATGCAATCAACTATTTCAGGAGCCCAAAGCAGTCTGTAATCTTAGTTTCTAAATATGCAGTGATCTCAAATTTCTACCAGTGTAAACAAAAAGACTCAAGTGATCAAAAATCACATAGTTGGGGCGCCTGGGTGGCTCAATCCATTAAGCGTCTGCCTTCGGCTCAGGTCATGATCCTAGGGTCCTGGGATCAAGAGCCCCATGTCGGGCACTCAGTGGGGAGCCTGCTTCTCCCTCTGCCTCTGCTGCTCCCCCTGCTTGTGCTCTCTCTGTCTCTCAAATAAATAAATAAAATCTTTAAATAAAAATCACATAGTTGAAGAAAAATGTATCAGTATGAAGATTTTTTAACTACAACTTTGTTATGCCTGTCTTTCAAGCTACAAGCTCTCTTTAAAATGACATCAAATTACAGTGCATACCCACCTATAACAGCTTAGACTTGCTTAGGAACACGTCATTACATTAAAATAAATAACCTTCTAAATATTTCATAATTTAATTGGCTCTTAAATAGTTTTCCCAGGGGGAAAACAAGCATTCTGTGTTATTTGAGAATTGGATATATAAGTGAACTGCTATTTATTCATTTAAAGCCCGAAGAAACCTAAAGACAAAAGTTTTTTTTTCTAATCAATACAGATATACATGATCATCATCATTAATACAGTGAAAGGATGAAATGGTATAAACAGAGTCAATCTCTTATAAGTATAGTTGCAAAATAATCTAAATGGACAATGACTGACCCTGACAGTCATTTCAAGGAAAGAAGAACCTAAGTCAAGAAAATGTTGAAGAATATGTACTCTGACAAAGGAGTGAGAAGTATTAACACAAAAATGAGACCTGTGGAACGAAAAAGTCATTTTACTTTGTCTTAAAAAAAACGGAGGGGCGCCTGGGTGGTTCGGTCGTTAATCGTCTGCCTTTGGCTCAGGTCATGATCCCGGGGCCCTGGGATAGAGCCCCGCATCCGGCTCCCTGCTCCACGGGAAGCCTGCTTCTCCCTCTCCCACTCCCCCTGCTTGTGTTCCCTCTCTCGCTTTGTCTCTCTCTGGCAAATAAATAAAATCTTTAAAAAAAAAATATGGACAAAACATGGAAGAAGGAGGGAACCTAGATTATTTAGAATTGAGGTAGATCTATACCAACATGGACTGTGGTACAATGATTTGATCTCATGAAGGAACTGAATAAAATGAAATGTCACAGGTCTTTGTGTCAATAATAAAACATTAATTCAAAATACATACAAAATACAAAGTCTCGATTTTTCCCCTTAGGTTTGTAATAAACATGAAACCTTTGTTTGGTGCATTTGCTTTTCTAAGCCTTCTCTGTTTAGAGCACGTACTATTCAATGGCATCCATGCTGGATTTTACAGTTCTCAACTCAAATTAAAAACTTGCCTTTTATAGTAAAGTATACATTTTATTTCCATCATAAGGCAGTTTTAAGACCTTTCTAGTGGTATATTTTAGAAAGCTTTGAAAGGGTTTCTAATTAACATATACATTAAAAAAATCTTGATTTTTTTTAGGATGACTCTTTTTAATACTGACATATGATGGGTTTAACTTAAAGCATAATGTGGTAAATACATTATACTGTTTAAACCAATTCACAGTTTTAGGAATATAACCAAAATGAGTTGCATAGTTATAAGCAGTGGATGAATAAATAAGACAGATGATTTCTCCCCAGTAGCCATTCATTAGTTTGCTTTTAGGAACCTGGAAGACATTGTCTTCTTTGAGTTTCAAATGTTCTGGTAAGTCTAGCTCTTTCTTAGCTTACTCAATATCACCTTGAATTGCTGAAGTAAGTGACTCTAAGAATCAAAGTTTTTTTCCGATCTGAAGCAGTCAAAGGTGGACACATTGAAGATATCCCCAGGGAAGTCCTCTTTGAAGGTATTCTTGGCATCAGTTTTCAAGGGGTTCTCCTATTCTTACAGTCCGGGTACCCGCCTCTGCGCACCACCAACAATGAACCTCTCCACTTGCAACACTGGCCCAATCACAGTAAATGCCAGTGGGTACATAAACTGCAGGATGGCTACCTGTTCAGGAAAGTTACCTGTGCAGATGCCTAGCTCCTTGGAGCAGCATGCCTGAGCCACATCCGGAACAGCCTGGCCCCACCAGCAGGACTTGGCCGGTCTCGTGAGTAGGCACACAATGCAGGGGGCGGCACCTATAACCAACCTGTCTTATACTTTTCTGTCCCTCCTTTTCTCCATTCCTGCATTCTTTTGTATTTGCCTTTTTTGTAGTGTAAACTTTTTAATTAAAATATAAATAACAAAGTTTACCATTTTAACCATTTTTAAGTGTACAATTCAGTGGCATTAAGGACATTCACAGTGTTGTGTGACCACCACCACTATCAATTCCAGAACTTTTTCATGATCCCAAACAGAAACTCTATTAAGCAATAGCTCCCCATTCTGCCCTCCTCTGGGCACTGGTAACCTCTATTCTACTTTCTGTCCCTATGAATTTCCTATTCTAGATACCTCATGTAAGTGGAATCATACAATATTTGTCCTTTTTGTATCTGGCCTATTTCACTTAAAATATTTTCAAGGATCATTAATATGGTACCATGTATCAGAACTCCGTTCCTTTTCATGGCTGAATAGTATTCCATTGTATGTATATACAGCATGTTTACTCATTCATCTGTTGATGGACACTTGGGTTGTTTCCACTTTTTGGCTATTGTGAATAGTGCTGCTATGAACACTGGTGTCCAAGTATCTTTGGGTCCCTGTTTTCAAGTCTCCTGGATATGTACCTAAGAGTGACATTCCTGGTAATATGATAATTCTATGTTTACTTTTTTGAGGAGCTGACTATTTCCAGAGGGAATGCACTATTTTACATTTCTAGCCGCTCAGGGAGCATCAGTGGCATAGCAGTGAGCATAGCTTCCTTCCTAGCAGCTAAGGGGTGGGGATTCAGAGGGATTTAGGGGAACAAGAATGTTCTAAAATTGATTGTGCTGATGGTTGCAGAACTCTGTGAATCTACTGAAAGCCACTGAATTACACAATTTAAACAGGTAAACTGTATGGTATGTGAATTATTTTATCCATATAACTGATAAAATGTATATAGTCTACAAGAAGTAGACAAATTTACAATTATATTCAGAGATTTCAATAACCTTTCTCAATAATTTATAGAACAAATGTACAGAAGATCAGTGAGGATATAGAAAATGTGAACACTATCAACTGTCCTGAACTAATTGCCATTTATAGAATATTCCATCAAAAACAGAAGAATATACATCTTTTTCAGGTATACCCAGAACATTTATGAAGATAGACTACATCCTAGGCCATAAAACAAGTCTCAGAAAGTTTAAAATGAATCAAGCTATTCAAAATATGTACTCTGACCATAATATGGAATTAAATTATAACTCAATAACAGAAATATTCCCAACTATTTGGTAACTAAATGACATGCTTCTAAATAATTCATGCATCAAATATGAAATCAAAGGGGAAATTAGAAAGTATTTTGAACTAACTAAAAAATGTATAACTAACGTATAAAATGTGCGATGTTGCTAGAGCGATACTTAGGGAGAAATTTATAGTGTTAAATATATTAGAAGAAAAAGAAGATTTCGAATCAATGACCTCAGCGTCCACTTTACGAAACTGGAGAAAGAATGAATTAAGCCCAAAGTAGAAGTAATAACAGAGAAGAAATCAATGAAATAGAAAACAGGAAAAACAAATAGAGAAAGTTAATGAAACCAAAGCTGGTTCTTTAAGAAGATCAGTACAGCTGACTTTAGTCAGACTAACCAAGGGGGGGAAAGGAGAAAAAATTAAAAATGACCAATATTAGGAAGTAGATGACATCAGCACAAATGCAGCAGACAGGCAGTCATTAGAAGGATAACAAGGGAAAACTATGAACAATCTTGTGCCTATAAATCTGACTAGCTAGATGAAAGGGATAAATTCTTTGAAAGATAAAACCTACCAAAGCTCATTCAAGAAGACAGATGGCCCGAATTGCCTACTAAATACCTATTAAAGAAATTGAATTCCCAATTCCATGCCCTTCCACAAAGTGAACTCAAGGTCCAGACAGCTTTACTGGCGAAGTCTACCACGCAAGGAAGAAATAATACGAATTTTACACTAACTCTTTCCAAAAGCTGAAGCATGGAACACACTTCCCAACTTATTTTATAATAAATTGACTACTATTTACTGAGCACCTACATCTACCAAGTATGATAGGCAGTTCACATATATTATCGCTAATCCTAAACAACCCTATGCAATAAGTACTGAATTATCTTCATTTTACAAATGAGGAAACCAAGCTTAAAGCAGTTATTTGCCCAAGGTTTTATAGCTGGCAAGTGACAGAGTGGAGATCTAAACCCAAATCTGGGGGCGCCTGGGTGACTCAGTCGTTAAGCGTCTGCCTTCGGCTCAGGTCATGATCCCAGGGTCCTGGGATCGAGCCCCACATCGGGCTCCCTGCTCTGCGGGAAGTCTGCTTCTCCCTCTTCCACTCCCCCTGCTTGTGTTCCCTCTCTAGCTGTGTCTCTCTCTGCCAAATAAATAATAAAATAGCCAGCATTATCCTGATAGTGAGATTAACACAAAGATGTTGCATGAAAAGGAAACTACAGACCAATATTCTTCATGAACATAAATGCACCGGTTTATTTTTAATTTTAGCAAATGAAATCCAGTAAGATATAAAAAGGGTAATACACTATAACAATAGTGGAGTTTATTCCAGGAATGCAATATTTATTAAACATTCAAAAATTGGGGCGCCTGGGTGGCTCAGTCAGTTAAGCATCTGCCTCAAGTCATGATCCCAAGGTCCTGGGACCGAGCCCCACGTGGGGCTCCCTGCTCAGTGGGGAGCCTGCTTCTCCCTCTCCCCCTTCCCCTGCTTGTGCTCTCTCTGTCAAATCAGTAAATAAAATCTTAAAAAAGAAAAGAGTTAAACATTCAAAAATTATTCAGTGTAAGCAAGAAGTGAAGGATAAAATGAACCCTGTGGTACTGGATATGAGTTGGAAACAACACTATGAACTCCTGTTTAATATATATGCAAATGGATAGATACATAATCAATAGCAGGTATGCATGTACACGTGGGTTAGGATACATGCCTACATTACCTAGTTTTGTCTTACCTGCTCAGGGGGCCTAAAACCAATGACATCTCAGTAGCAACAAGCATGCCTGTGTCTAGATCTTGGTTTCCAATTAACATTCTCCAATTAAAGGAACTAGGTCATCTTAGAGAAATGCAGGACTGAGTTAGGGAAAATACAAGATAAGCCTGGAGCATCTTATAATATGAAAGTAAAAATATATTCAAAAAAAAAAAATGATAGGGTCACATGAAACAGACACAGTAGCCATGTGAAAGCACTCCCAATGGCCAAAGCTAGAACAATGTAAACAGCAAATTAAATAATACAGTATTGGATTATCATCCAAAGTATAAAATAAACATATGTGACTCTATACTGCAAAAATAATAAATAGGGGGAAAGAGGCAAATACTCCCTACAGAAGAATTCTAATTTTTTTAAGATTTATCTATTTATTTTAGAGAGAGAGAGAGAGCACAAGTGGGAGGGGCAGAGGGAGAGAATTCTCAAGCAGACTCCCCTCTGAGCACGGAGCCTGACGAGGAGCTCGATTCCACGACCCTGAGATCACGAACTGAGCCCAAACCAAGAGTCGGACGCCCAACCAACTACACCACCCAGGCGCCCCAGAAGAATTCTAAGTAATATATGTAGATACTACAGCTCGCAGGAGCTGACACTTCATCAACACCACCCCCAAGTGTGCGCTAAACAGAGCAACTCAATTTCAAAGAATAAAGGATGGAGAGGGAACTGTGAATAAACCTGGAAAACACTACCCTGCCCAAGTGACCGAGGTTTAGTTTCACCCCTGATGTCACGTGTACGCCACGGACTCCCCCACAGGAGTGAGGAGAAGGGTACTTCATCTCCATGGAATTCTTTCAAAAACTCATAATCCCAATAACCATGAGAAAAACATAAGACAATTCAAATTGAGGGACATTCTACAAAACATCTAACCAGTATTCCTCAAAACTGTCAAGGCCATGTAAAAGCAAAGCAACACTGAGCAACTATCACAGAGCACAAGAGACTAATGAGACCTGAAACACAGAAGCAATGTGGTACCTTGGATCGGACCTTGGAACAGGAAAATGACACTAATGGAAAAACTGGAAAAATATGAATAAAGTCTGGAGTTTAGCTAATAATAATGTACAAGTGTTGATTTCTTAATTTTGACATACATACCGTGGTAATGTAAGATTTTAACGACAGGGGAACCTGAAACTGGGTGAAGGGCATGTGGGAACTCTGTACTACTTTGCAACTTTTCTGTAAATCTAAAATTATTCTGAAATAAAAGTTTATTTTAAAAAAGAAGTCAGTATAATTCACCAGATTAACAAAGTAAAACAGAAAAACTCTATGACCATTTCAATAGATGCAGAAAAAGTTTCTGACAAAATCCAACATTCATTCTTGATATTGAAAAGATAAATAAAAATTTCTTAGCAAAGTAGGTGTAGAAGGGAACATCCTCAACCTAATAAAGGATATCTGTGAAGAAAAATCATGCTCAACACTTCACTTCACTACTAACATCGTACTTAAGGATGAAAGGCTTAATTATATGCCCTTCAGATCAGACACAAGACAAGTATTCCACTCTCAACCCTTCAGTCAACATTGCTCTGAAGGTCTGGCCAATGCAAGAAGGCAGGAAGGAAAGGAGGAAGGAAGAAGGCAGACAGACATCCAGTTTGGGAAAAAAATATATAAAACTCTCTTATTCACAGATGACTTGCTTTTCTATGTAGAAACCCAAAAGAATCTACAAAAAGCCTGCTAGAGATGGTAAACAGACACATGGAAAGATGCTCAACATCACTAATGACCAGGGAAATGCAAACCAAAACCATAATGAAATATCACCTCACACCTGTCCGAATAGTTAAAATCAGAAAGACAAGAAATAACAAGTTTTGGCAAGGATGTGGAGAAAAGGGAACCCTTGTGCACTGTTGGTGGGAATGTAAATTGGTATACTGTGGAAACCAGTACAGACTTTCGTCAAAAAATTAGAAATAACATGTGATCCAGTAATTCCACTACTGGGTATTTACCTGAAGAAAACAAAAAGATATATGCCCCCCCCCACGTTTATTGCAGCTTTATTTACAATAGCCAAGATACGGAAGCACCACAAGTGTCCACTGACTGATGAATGGATAAAGATGTGGTGTATAAACACAATGGAATGTTATTCTGCCATAAAAAGTAATGGGATCTTGACATCTGCGACAACAGGGATGGACGTAGAGGGTATTATGCTAAGTGAAATAAGTCAGAGAAAGACAAATAACATATGATGTCACTTACATGTGGAAGCTAAAAACAAAACAAAAGGCAGAAACAGACCCATAAATACAGAGAGCGAACTGATGGTTGCCAGAGGGGTGGGGGTAGGGGGACGGGCAAAATGAGTGAAGAGGAGTGGGAGCTACAGGCCTCCAGTTAGGGGGTAAATAAGTCATGGGAATGAAAGGTACAGCATAGCAAATACAGTCAGTGGTACTGTGATAGTATTATATGGTGACAGGTGGCAGCTACACCTGTGATGAGCACAACATACAGACTTGTCGAATCACTCTGTGGTACACCTGAAACTAACGTAACATTGTGTCAACGATACTTCAATTAAAAAAGGCTGCTAGAGGGACACCTGGGAGGCTCAGTTGGTTAAGCGTCTGACTGTTGATCTCAGCTCAGGTCTTGATCTCAGGGTCATGAGTTCAAGCCCCACATTGGGCTCCATGCCGGGCATGGAGCCTACTTAAAAAAAAAAAAAAAAAAAAAGGCTGCTAGAATCAATAAGTGAGTTCACCAAGGTTTCAGGATGCATAATTAATACACAGAAAATAATTATATTTCTATATACTAGCAATGAACAATTGAAAATTGAAATTAAGTATCATTTATAATAATATCAAAAGATGAAATCCTTAGGAATAATTTTGATAAAATATTGACAAAAGACCTGCACACTCAGACTAAAACATTGCCAAGGGAAATTAAACAAGTCTTAAATAGATTTTGTTGGAAAGATACACTGCGTTAATGGTTCAGAGGACTCGATATTGTTGAGATGGCATGTCTCCTCAAATTAATCTACAGAATTGGGGCTCCTGGCTGGCTCAGTCAGTAGAGCATGTGACTCTTGATCTTGGGGTAGTAAGTTCGAGCCCCATGTTGACTACTTAAAATAAAAAAAATCTTTTTAAAAAAAATGATCTATAGATTCAACATAATCACAATAAAAATTCCAGCAGGATTTGTTTTATAAATCAATAAGGTTATTCTAAAATTCACATGGAAATGCTAAGGACCTAAAATAGCCAAAACGGCTTTGGAAAAAATTTTGAAAGATGCACACTACCTAATTCCAAGACCTCTTGTAAGCTGTACGTAGTAAGATAGCGTGGTAATAGTGTCAAGTAAACTTGTTCAAAGGAACAAAACAGAGCTCAAAAGTAGAACCATACATAAGCGGACAACAGATTTTCTTCAGACATAAGAAGCCACAGTAGGGGAAAAAGAGTCTTCAACACTGGAGCAACTAGATATACACATACAAAAAAATGAGCATCAATCCATAGTTTACCATAAACAAAAATTAACTCAAAGGGACCATAGACCTAAATGTAAAACCTAAGACTCTAAAACTTCTAGAAGAAAACATCAAAGAAAATCTTTGAGACCTTAAGTTAAGCAAAAATTTCTTAAATACGACACCAAAAGAATGATCTACAAAAGAACACATTAACTGAACTTAATCAAAATTTAAAAAGACACTATTTAGAGAATTTAAAAAAGCCACAGACTGGGAGAAAATATTTACAGAGCATATATCTGATAGAGGACTTACGTTCAGTATATAAAAAGAACTCTCAAAACTCTAAAAAAAAAGACAATGGAAAATTTTAAAAAGGCAAAAGATTTGAACAGACCACCAGAGAAGATATGTCAATGGTAGTCGGCACATGAAAATATGCTTAACATCACTAGCCTTTAGGGAAATGCACATGGAAACCACATGATTTCCAGGTTGGTGAGCTCATGGCAGTGCTGGGAGGGTGGGGGTCTTGAGAGAACGCGAAGCTCCACAGCCATTCCCCCACATACTTCGCCCTATTCATTTCTTCCATCTGGCTCTTCCTGGATTGTATCCTTTTAACTAAACCACTAAACAATCCCCAAACAAAAGAGCAAATTGTCTACGGTTAAATGCCCAAAGCCTGAAGAAGGAGATTCAGTGATGGAACTTTCTGTGAGACTGGCAGAGAAAACAATGCCCCGATAGTGCTAGCCACAGATCCTGATGGCAGCGACCACTTCAGGAGACTGGCCACGGGAACGCTGTCACGTCAGCAGCTTGGCTAGGAGATGGACATTGGACTGGGTGGTCATGGATGCCTCGGGTGCAACCTGATGACTGCAGTAAGATACAAGGGGAGAGTAAGCCCTAGGAGTTCTTACCCCACGGAAAACATGTGTCTCCTTTCTTTTTTATTTTTATTTTTATTGTATCCATATTGAGAAGATGGATGTTGGCTGAACCTACTGTGGTGATCATTTCACAATCGATGTAAATCAAACCACCCTGCTGCACACCTTAAACTTATACAACAATGTATGTCAATTATTGCTCAATAAAACTGGAGGGGAACAGGATGGGGCGCCTGGGTGGCTCAGTCAGTTAAACGGCTGCCTTCAGCTCAGGTCATGATCCCACAGTCCCGGAATCGAGCCCCACATCGGGCTCCCTGCTCAGCAGGGAGTCTGCTTCTCCCTCTCCTTCTGCCCCCCCCCCACCACACCCATCATGCTCTCTCTGTCTCTCGCTCTCAAATAAAATCTTTTAAAAAAAAAAAAACTGGGGGGGGACAAAGGCCTCCTGGAAAATGGGAAAGAAGTCCTTTTGCATTTGAAGAGTTGGTTGGTTTTCTGTGTGGAACTTCCCTTTGCATAATGATGAGTTGAGTACTGCTGCTGTTGTTCTGAGAGGGTCTTACCTGGAAACCATGAATGTAACATTGAAACAGCAACTGATTTATTTCTTGTGTTGTGATCCAACTAACATCAAAAGTGTATTTGAAAGGCTTCACAGTTTTTATTCTCCAAAAGAATATCCAAAATTTTATGGGATACGTGTTGTGCTGCGTCTGCAGGACCTTACCACTGGATATGGCAGCAGTAAGCCCAATCAGAAATCAGGGCTGCCTGTGAGTAAGAACAGCAGAGTAATTACATCTCCTCCTCAAAACGGCTGTGTTGGTGCTCCTCGGACGAGCAGGACAGAACCACAGACAAAGTACTCTGCGGAGATGGGAGTACTCCCTGACAGGGCCTTATTGGAAGAAGAATTGAAGAAGCTCATTTAAGCTCGGATTTAAAATTGGTTTGGGCCCAGTTAAGGATGAAACGATCCGGTTTTCCTTTTCGGTGTTCACGAGTCCGTCGGGACTTTGTACTGGCCTGTGAAACAGAACAACCAAGAGAACTATGCGTTGAATTCGTGTGAACATTCTCTACCTCATCTGGGCAAATATTTTCCTTTTATTCCTTTCTTTCTGGTCAGCTGACTAAACAAACTGTATAAATTTGAAATGAAATGGTCTTGAGAGAAATCATTCAAATTTTTCATAATCTTGAACAAAAGTCATTACATTAAAAGCATTATAGTAGCACAGTTTTTCCTTTAACAGAAACATAATACAAACGTGAGTTTTCTAATTAAAGTATGATTAAGCTTAGTTCCATAGTCTTATAACTATGTACAGTACATTTTTTAAGAAGGCATATAAGTGTTATGTAATTGTAGAGTTAATTAAGGAAATTATTCATAAAATTGGTAAAAAAGTGGACTGTTCTCCAATCACTGTGGTAAAGTGGCATTGTTACATCATAGATATTAATTCACAAATTACAGTATTTGAAATAATAGGGTATTTAGCATTTGCAGTTTATTTTTTTAAGATTTATTTATTTGAGAGAGAGAGAGCACACATGTGAGCATGGGGGAGCGGGCGGGGTGGGTAAGGGCAGAGGGAGGGAGAGAATCTCAAGCAAACTCCCCAGTGAGTGCGGGACCCAATGCAGGGCTCCGTGGGCGGGGGCTTGACCCCACGACCCTGAGCTCATGACCCGAGCCAAAACCAAGAGCCAGACGCTCAATCCATTGAGCCACCCAGGTGCCCCCAGCATTTGTGGTTTAAAACAGTGTTATAGTATGTCCTTCAACACCTCTGCTAAAGATGCTCGTGGTGTAGTATACATTTATTATGCGTATCTACAATTTTGATGTTCAATATACAGAAAGTGAGAGTGGGGACACTCCTGGTTTTGCTCTTGTCAGATTTCTCAGGGTCTGGTGTGAACTGATACAGTGTTCCTGCATTGAGTATGAATTAATCAGTTAATTTGCAGACAGCTAAAGAAAATATTTTCAAACTACATAGGTGCTTCCTCTTTACCTCAAATGGGTTTGCTGATTTAAGAAGAAAATCTGAGAAAGAAGCTCTGAATCTGTTCAAAAGTCCAGTTTTATAAGTAGATTTATTCCTTTATCAGATGAAGTAATGCTAATTTTACTAAGAAACAAAAACAGATTTTAGGTATTAATGAATCACTAACTCTAAAGGCCAGTTTATTCTAACATTTTGTGGCCTCTGTAGAATTTGTGATCACATGAGTTCTGTTTATCATCTTCAGTGTGGAAAAATGTTTTGGAAGTTCACTTCTGGTGGATTCTGTGGTCTTCTGAACAAGACCTAACAGAGAAGTGCTGTTTGATCTTTTTCAAGAGCGCCCTGTCCTGTAGAGCTCACAGAGTACCTGGGCGCGTGCGGCAGCGTTAGGAGGTAGCAATCACAGGCCTTGGATAGACTCACACTAAACAATTTACCTAGAGGAGATAGCAGTGGTATTAGAGAATTTATTTCCTTTAAAAAGAACAATATAAGGTTTGAGATGATTGGAATGCTCATTAAATCTTGGTCTGTGGCAGCAGTCAGCTAACATTTGGTTAAACTCATAGGATCCAAATATAATTTTCAAATTTTTATATTTCCACTATTAATTTGTTCCTTCCTTACTTTCTCATAGATGGATCTCTCATGACTAGAGTAATAGCTAGCCAAATGCAGAGCACCACTTTTCTGAACAAGGTTGTTTTCAAAGGCTTTGCACTAAAGAAGAAATGTGTAGAATGATTTGTTTTATTTGCTTTTAGGAATGTTGACTGTAATTTTGGAAGTGGCCTATATTCTACAAAGTGGTCTTAACAACGCTGTGTTTATGTGTACAGTACGTACCTTCAGGGTGAGTGACAGTGTCTCCGTGACTGAGGATGAAGGAGAGCTGCAGTGATAGGACAGCCCGCTCATCATCATAGAGCTACGTCACAATGACCGTACTGTATTCACGAGAGAACATTTTCACTGCTTTAAAATAAAGCAACACTTAAGTCATCTTCATCGAGGAAAAGTTACTGAAGTGTGGATTCTTGTCTCAGAAATTAAAAAATCCAAAATTAAATTAACCAATTTTATATTCCTGGCATACACAGCCTGAAGAATCATCTGACCCCAGCCACACTCCCGAATCTGTCTGAGCATGGAATTTAGCATCTTTTTGGCACAGTGGCACACATTTGCCTAAAAAGGTCGGTTCAGTGACAGCTCAAGCCAGCCAGGAGAGATGCAAGTGCTGGCTGGGTAGGTCCCACCCCTGGGCTCTGCATTGTCTCTCTTCTTCTTTATGAAAATATCATGGACATGAATGAATTCTCACTGAGCACGCAGATCAAAACTAGGGTTCTCTAGAGCTTCGGGGAGAAAGAATTAGTGGGGCAAGATCAAAGCATACATTGGAAATAAACCGTATAAAGGTCAATAAGGTGGCACATGATGCTTCTTGTGAAGGGCAAAACTATCATCACCCTAAAAGTGGAGGATGAACTGACTGTGGGCAAGTTGTTGACTTGTGCTAATTTGGGGTTTTTTAAGTATCTTTTTAAAAAGTAATCTCTACAATGCAACATGGGGCTTGAACGCAGGACCCCAAGATCAAGAGTCACACACTCTACTGACTGAGCCAGCCATGCACCCCGAGGATTTTGTTTTAAATATAAAGTGTTCTATTTGGGTGTAGTAACTTCAGCAGACAGGGAAGCTCTGGGAGTTTGGATACTTTGGAATATCTTTATATAGGATAGACCTAGCTTAATGGAGAAATTGTTCTATGACTGTTGCTATCGGTATGTCTTTCAGATGTTTTCCATTGATGTTTGTGATGCTTGAAAAATCCAAATTCTGTTTGAATGAATTTAATTTTATGCTTTTTTCTCTCTACCTCCTCCTTTCCTTAGGTGCCCTCCCACATTTTGCTACTGTCAAAAGTTACTGCCCCATTACCTCATGATAAATCTTAACTATATTCATTTAGAATGCTTTAAATATATTTATAGACTACACTTGTGGATAAAAACCCCACACATGACATATTATTACACACCTATAAGAATGGCTAAAATTTGGGGCACCTGGGTGGCTCAGTTGGTTAAGTGACTGCCTTCGGCTCAGGTGATGATCCCGGGGTCCTGGGATCAAGCCCCATGTCGGGCTCCCTGCTCGGCGGGGAATCTGCTTCTCCCTGTCCCTCTGCCCCTCCCCCTGCTTGAGCTCACTTGTGCTCTCTTTCTCTCAAATAAATAAATAAAATCTTTTAAATTTTTTTTAAAAATTAAATTAAATCAAAAAGACGGAGCACACCGAGTGTTGGCAAGGAGCTGGAGGAACTGGAACTCTCAGATACTGCTGATGGGGATGTAGAGTGTTGAAACTGCCTTGAAGACACGTTTTGGCAGGTTTTAAAAGTGCTCACCGTACACCTACCATATGATCCTGCATGTAGGTACTTAGCCAGGAGATATGAAAGCATATGCCCACACAAAGACTTGTGTACAAATGCTCATAACTGCTTTATTTCTAATGACCTAAAACTGTAAAGTCCATCTCCTGGTTAACAGAAACAAATTGTGGGGTAGTCACATAGTGGAGCGCTGGGTGGAGGCAAGGACTAGACACAAGGACTGTCCAGTCCACAAGGACTGGAACACACTGCCACAGGGATAAATCTCAAAATGACTATGCTGAGTGAAAGAAGCTAGACCAAAAAAATGATCTGTAAGTGGAAAGAACCACTGGTACTATAAAATTTTTTAAAAATGCAAACGGATACACAATGAGAGAAACAGAGCAGAAGTTGCTAGGGCCAGGGAGGGAAGGGGCTGGAGGGATTACAGAGTGCCCCAAGGAAGCCTTTGGAGGGATGGACAGGTTCACTATGTTGATTGTGGTGCTGGTTTCCTGGGTGCATTCATATGTCAAAACTTACACCTGCCATGTAACCCAGCCATTCCACTATCTGAGTACCTACCCAAGAGAAGTACACAGGCCCAACCATAGTGACCAGAAGCAGGTCACTGACGATTCTTTACCAAGAATGTAGTTTCTGCAGAAAACTCCATTAAGCTAATTTCTGTTTCTTGATTAGTTTTCTACACATTAAAGATGAACTACCTCCATTTTTTCCACTTCCATTTAAAATGTACTAAAATTATATTCATTGGGATCAGTTTTTTCCTTGCAAATATAAGATTTCTTATATTGAGGGTGGCTCAGTCGGTTAAACGTCTGCCTTCAGCTCTGGTCATGATCTTAGGGTCCAGGGATCGAGCCCCTCATCGGGCTCCCTGCCCAGTGGGGAGCCTGCTTCTCCCTCTGCCTCTGCAGCTTCTCTCTGCTCATGCTCTCTCTCGCTATCTCTCTCTCTCGAATAAATAAACAAACAAACAAATAAATAAATAAATAAATCTTAAAAAAAGATTTCTTATATTGATCAAATTCGCAATTAGAACTTGTGCCTACACACATCTTCGGTCTGTTCTTCCCGAATGCTCAGGAGTCAGGCTTTTGCCACGTGCACAGGTTTAGCCACCGTCAAATCATTTTGTTACTGTTCCTAGCAATAAAATTCATTATGAATTCTGTTTTTTAGAAGAATACTTATCATTTGCCTAAACCATCCCACAGAGAAACGGTGAGCATATCCCTCAGTTGCCTAGGCGCCCCTTGGTGCCGGCTCATTGTACAGCCCGTCCAGGTTTCCCCGTTCTTCTTGTCTCTGTGTGCAGCAATATCTGCTCCGGGACCTGTCAGCCATTGTCAGGGTTAGAGTATCCACAGGGATGGGAAGGCAGATCAGAGAGTCTCACTTCACTTGTCAACAACTTCATTCATAATTTTAAAAATGAAAATTAGAACATCTATTAGTTTTGCAAAAATCAGTGAATTTGATATAAACCACTATTGGCTTATATGTGGGGAAATGGGTACATTGAGGGAAAGCTAAAGCGGGGGCTAGATAACCCCTCCCAGGAAGGAAATGTGGCACTATATCTCGTAAGTACCCCTACCGCACAACATAATTTTGAGAAAGTGAGTCCCTGTGTGCTAATACGAAAATAACTCTAATTTGCTAAATGAAACGGGAAGTCAGAGTAGTATGAACAGTGAATAAATAAGAAGGGTATTATACATATATATATTAGTGGGCATGGAAAGTTTCGGAAGACACACAAGAAACCATCACTCGATTCTGCAGGCTCTACCCAATCCATGGCCTCCCATCAGTGTTCCCTGAGCATAAGCCCTGTCTCTCCAGGAAAGAGACCCAGCGTCAGCTACAGATCACAGGCCCAATGAGGAGAGAAGGGAAACACTAAGGACAAGGATTCGAGCATGTGAGAGGACAGAGTGCCAGGAGAATCCGTTCTGGATCCTGGGAAGCTCTGAGGAGGAGGGATGATCTGTAAGTGGAAAGAACCACTGGTACTATAGCTCCTCCAAATTTGTCCCACATTCCCCACACCCACCCCTGCTCCCTAGCCTGAGCACATCTTGCCCCACCATTCCCACCTGTAAGCTCAGGGTTCAGGACTGCCCAGGAAGGGTGAGGGCAGGTCCTGAGTTGCTGCCATGGCTGTTTCTACTCTTTGGACCATGTGGCCCATAGCTTGGTTTCTGTCTCACTCGGTGACTGACATTGAGTTTTGTTCAGTGTTTAGAGGGTACCTGGTGTCTGACCCCAGGGTACAAAGCTTATGTACCCAGTAGGGAGATTAAGAAACTGACTTTAGAAGAGACAAACCAAAGCCAACAAAAGGAATCATGGACATGCCAACTCTAATCTTAGTAATGTTGGCTCTCAGTGAAGGCAGATAAAATTTGGTGTTTTTATTTTATCAAATGTTAATACACTACAGAGCTATGGGCCACCCAGATCAATTTGCAAACCCTCTTAGGTAACCTAGGCCTTCCAGGGCTCATGAGTGCACAGACAATGTACACCCGAGTGCCCATGAGTAAGTATAAGGTTACCCAGCATCTCATCACCAGTTGGCTCTAAATTAGAGCCCACATCTATAAGCATGTATGGCGTGTCACACTCTGCTCTGAAAGCTTCACATCTGTCCTAATTTCATTGTCACACAACCCTCTGGCCATATTCCCAAGGCCACATAGCTGATGAGGGGTAAAGCAGGGGGTTTGTTTGAACCCAGACAGACTGATGAATCCTGAAAATAAAGACTCATGGCTGCTTCATCAGTCCCTGTTGCAGCCCCAGCAGGAAAAGGACAGGGTCCTTGGTCTTCCTCACCCAAAGTTCTTCCCTCATGCTCCTGTACCCTCTGCCATCTGTCTTTGCAACCAGAACATAGGACCATCTTGCACTTGAAACATGTGCACACAGCGAACAGGTGAACAGGTATGAGACTGTTGCTTGTTGCAGCAACTGCCCAGCCAGGAGCCCAGGGGTTTCTTTCTGGAGCCTGCCATCTTTAATCCTCAAGTGGCTAATCCAGCATTTAGGCTTGATCTAGGCCCTGACCAGAGTGGGCAGTTGACCTGAGGCCATCGAGATCTCTTTCTCAGGAATTCACAAATGGACATAAGCAATTCTGGTTGAGGGCAGACCCCTGCCTGGGGTTGGCCATGTGGACTGAGCATCAGATGGCCACACTACAAAACTTCAGACTGGAGTCATTCTTCCAATGGACTCAGACCCACACCCCTCCTTCTGAGTCAGCTCACCTCACAGAAGTGCTCCAGGGCCCACCTGCACTGATTTAATAAGCAGAGACTCTGAGTGTGAGATCCAGACCATACCTGGCCTGTTGCCCCAGATCACCTTGTTCCAACTTCAAAAATCAAGATTTAGGAAACCACAATTGCCACTGACATACAAGCAATTCCACCTTGTTGGAGGGTGACAGAGGGAGGACAGATTTGCTGGGGGAGGGTTTGGATTGAGTTGGGGAGAGCAGGTAGGAAGAAGTCCAGAAAGCATCTCTTCATGGATATATATTTTTTTTATATATCTATATTTATATTTATATTTATTTATTTCATCTTTGTTTTCTTGGGAGTAAAGGGCTCACTGGGTCTGTTGGGAGTGGGGTCGGATCAGGAGGCGGCGGTCAGTTCTGGGAGATCTGTGGTCTCCATTTCGTAATACCCCTTTGCGTTAGAAAACGTCTTCCCCTTCAAGATCTCTGTGAGTTGCTGTAGTCGCTTGGCAAAAGAAAGTACTTGGGGAGGTTTAGTGATAGGTGGGGGAGCAGGTGGGGGTGGGGGTGGAGGTGGGGGTGGGGCCGGGGGTTTGGGTCGAGGTCGAGGTCGAGGTCGAGATGCAGGGGGGCTGGGAGGAGGTCGAGGAGGACGTTGGAAGTACCAAGGAGGGCGAGCAGAAGGGCGGGCAGAGGGGTGTCTAGCCGGGATTGCTTGAGAAGTCGGATGGGGAGGGGTGGGCAGTTGAGCCATGTGCAAGGCATTAGAACCGATCTTGGAAGCAATCCAGTTCAGATAGGGCCAGGTGGCCGTGTAGACTCCGGGGCGCTTAGCTCGGGCACAGCCTACCCCCCAGCTTGTGACTCCCACGACCACATAGGTGTTTGCCACGTTGTCTCTGCACATGAGAGGCCCGCCGCTGTCCCCCTGCCCAGAAGGACACAGAAGTCACTCTCTGTCTGAGCCACTTTTCCCCTGCCCAGAAGGGCCATAGGCTCTGGAAGGACAGTTTCTTCAGTCACATGGCTTCTCGCTGCCATGAACACAAGTGGTGGTGGTAAACTTTGAGTTGGTATCAACAGCTTCAGGGGGATGTGAGAAGGGGATGGATTGTCACGGGTCTCCTTGCAGTGAGGAGGGAAGATAAGCGACCCATGTGTCCATGTGTGAGGCTTTATGCATGCATGGGCATGTGTGTACAAGTAGATTTGAAGGTTTTGTATTCTGGTGAGGAGAGGTAAGCATTCTCTTCCAGGGTAGTGTTCGGGTGGTATGATCTCTGTGTCACGGTGGGACACAGCTCTCTGTGCGGTGACTGGCTCTTTGGAGGGGCAGCAGGCATCACCTCCCATCCTCACTGCTACAAGATGGGGCCAGGGAAAGGGTCACTGAAGCAGGGCCCTGGCGGGAGTGGAGTTCAGGGATTCACAAAAGAGGTGCTGGCAGGGAAAGGGGCGCCCGAAGGGAAGTTACCTGGCAGGTGTCGATCTTGCCCTCAGGGTACCCTGCACACACATTGGTTGAACGAATGCGCCCGTTGTACCACTGGGTGGAGTTACATAAGTCGAGGTCGATGAGGTTCACACGGGCCTCCTGCAGTGTAGGTGCGATCCTGTAGGCTACAGCCAGGCGGCTCAGTGGTCAGCGATCACAGAAGACACGTTCTGGGAAAGCCCTGCCTCCTCCCTCCACGGAACCCCCATCATCCTGAAATGCTCTACTTCAACCTAAAATCCATGAAAGTCAATGCCCCTGGCCTCTCCTCAGATAATTCTGAAGGATGTGGGGTGGTGGAGGCATATGCAGGTGAAGAGGAGGGGCAGTGCATGGAGGATGAGCAGATGCGGCTGCAGGAATGTGTGTTGATGCCAGATGATTATTCACAGCTACAGCCAGGATGTGTCACCTCATTTACACCCCACAGTGACCCCCTGTGTTAAGCACTGTGACTCACCTTGCCTCCAATCAAGAGCTTGGAGCACCACTTGCCCAACATCCTGGTAGGGATGTGGTGTGGCTTGGATTCGGACCAAGGTTTTCCTCTCTACACTCAAATCCAGGACACACATTTCATTTCCCCACAGTACGGCTCTAAGTCACCCTCCGTGCTTTTTATCCCCCGTTAAACCCCTCAGCTCAGTTCTGGGCAGGATCTGCTGGAGTTGGGCAGGTGAGTCCCTCCCCACGTGCCTCCCACCCATTTTGAAGTTACAGAGAAGGAGGAGCTGCAGGATGGCCTCCACACACACAGACCTGTCAGGGGCATGGGTGCTTGGAAGAACCGGAGGGCAGGTCAGAACATCCTTTACAGCCCCAGAGGCTCCATCATGACCTTTGGGTTAAGAAAGGCCCAGCCCGGGCTATGATTCCATCAGCCAACCTCACACCTGGCTATAGGGGCAGCTATCCCCTCTTCATCCAGTGGCCTCCCCCCACCACAGCAGCACCCACAGCCTGGTGAGTGGGTCTGAAATCGCCTGCATCTGGGTGGAGAGGTGGTGGCTCACACTTGGAACATGGCGGTGTAGGCCAAGTGGGAAGCCAGAACCAAGTGGAGCGAGTGGCTGGCGCTAGGCAGACAGCTGACCGTGTGTTTGTGTGGCTTGGACTCCGTCTCCAGTCCCTTCGGGTCAACTTTGCGTGCCACCCGAGCAGGGTTAGTTTTGTACTTGCACTGCCCCCAAGGCAGGGGTGACATGGAAATGACCACCACAACAAGCCCGGTCGCTTATGGTGACCTTTTAGATCTATGGAAGAGCCAGATGACCTGGAAGAGAACAGGGTTTTCTCAATCCCAACACCTTGGCTTTAAATGCTAAAAAGTCCACAAGAACTTGAAATTCAATAGAACAGGAGGACTACCCCAGAAGCATATGGGCTTAAGGAGGAGGTAGAAAAAGGAAGGTCTGCAGAAATGTCACAGAAGTTTGGAGGCTGGGGATTTCTTTAAGACTTGGCCTTAATGGTGGGGGGTGTATTCACCAGAAGATGACAGAAATCCCACTAAGTTGAGGAGGATTCTAGAACAAAAGAGGCCTTGTGTGATGTCCAGGGTGTAGCTGGGAACCTATAATCCTTTTGAGCGATAGGATAGCAAAGGTGGCGGTAGGGGTGGGAGTGTAGATGGGAACCCTGAGATCAGCCCCCCCAGGGACTACAAGAACCCTGGGACACTGCGCACATGTTTGGGTGGGTGGGCAGAGCAGGGTAGGCTGGGGGGCGGGACAAGAAGAATGCTCTAGAGGCCTCAGCAGAGCCATGGACATCAATAGCCAGACAGGTTGATACCCCAGGCCGGGGAGGGAAGGGCCAGCAGAGGCCAGTGAAAACAGGGGTGCCCGGGAGGAGAAGCAACCCAATCAGAGAAGGGGCCAGCCTTGAGAGAGGGAAGAAGAGTTACAGGAAGCGTACTGAAACTACCAGGGTTTTGTCACCAGAAAAGGCTGAGTTTTGAACCCCAAATGACTGAAGTGCCTTGAATTAGGAGCTCTCAGTTTTCCATTATCAAGGGACAGAAGAGCTTTCAGTCTCTCTTCACATCCCCCGTGTGACTGGGTAAAAAGTCCATGTGGTCACCTGTGGAAAGCTGAAAGGCCTAACCTACTCGTCAAACCCTTGCTGCCCACTGCTGACCTGCCAAGAAACCTGTCCCCTCTCTCCAGAGAAAATGAAGTCACTCGGATGGGGAGGGTGGATTCTCGCATTGTGACCACCAAGGGTGGGAAGCAGAGGTTCACGGAGGTCAGGAGGGCTGGGCTCTGGTGTCTCAGAGCTCAGAGACCACGTGACATGGCCCTTCCACTCACAGATGGGGAAATGGATGTCCAGAGAGGAGAGGAGTTGGCCCACAACCACAAAACCCCATCTAGAGCTCTTCTCCAAGTGCCGTTTCAGGGGACAATCCCCCGTTTCCAGAAGGTAACAACTGGGGTTCCAGGCCCCAGATAGAGCCACAGCCCAGACCCCATTCAAAAAATGCCCAGGTTCTCCCGTGGCTGCATGCACTCTTCCGTCCGGCGACCACACGAGCCGTCGGTGGTGAGGCCGTGGACAGGGGACTCGGCCGCCAGTGTCTCCTGCTCCAAAAGGGGACAGTGTCCTGCATTCTGGTGGACATCACCACTAGGTACTACATATGGCCCCTGCACTTCAGAGACCACTGAGGGAATGACCAGCGGCGCCCCTACCCCTATGAGAGCCCCCCCGCCCCCGTACTCACCTTTCTCTTTCAAGAATCCCCAGCCAACCACCCAGCAGGCCTGGGGAACTCTAGGTGGGCCCGCCCTAAATTGGGGCAGGCAGCCCGTTCCGATGAATTGCCCACAGGGAACGGGAGGGGTGATCTTCATGAGAGCGATGTCATTGTGCTCTAAACTGGGGATGTATTTCTCATGAATGATGATTTTCTCGACATATCTCTCCTGTTGAGGCGGCTTCGCTGGCTTATCGTTCC
Source organism: Phoca vitulina (assembly GCF_004348235.1). Taxonomy (NCBI): domain Eukaryota; kingdom Metazoa; phylum Chordata; class Mammalia; order Carnivora; family Phocidae; genus Phoca; species Phoca vitulina. The sequence continues at coordinate 34,863,788 of NW_022589722.1, read as the reverse complement.
CATACACAATTTCCCTTGCTCCAAAAATCAGTCTCCAGTCATATACTTTTCTGTGGGCACAGAAGCAAGCCAGGTCATCCTCAGAAAGGACGGGCTCGACATAAACCTCTGGTGATCATGACCCTCAGAGCCCTCCCCCAGCAAGGGCCTGGGCCCACCCACTCATGGTCTGGTTGCCACAAGGCCCAGAGCCCCGGGGAGACTGCGCACAGAGAGCCCTGGAGAACATCCCTTTCTGGGAAGAGCCTTTCTGAAGACCTCCCTCCACGCGCTCCCACACGTACTTTTTGGAGACGAAGCAGTGGGCAGCAGTAAGCAGCCAGTGGGAGTTCAGCAAGGTGCCTCCGCACGCATGGTACCTTCGGTTATTGTGGGATGTGAAGACCTGGAGGCTGACCATCCAGGGCCAGGCCCCGATTGTGGCATCCTGCCCTCCGATGATACGGCCACTCCCCGGTGGGTTCTGCCTGAACCGTAACCCACAGGGGCCTCTGAGGAGAGACCAGGGGCACAGTTCAAACCAAGCAGAGGCACAGCCTGTCCTCACACCTGCACGATGGGGGAAGCAGGGCTGGGGGCTGGGCAAAGTGGGGCAGCCGGGGGTGTGGAGGGTCCGAGGGGGAGCTGCTGAGGACAGGCGCTGTCAGGGCGGGAGGGAGGCCGGAAGCTGCAGGCTCCACGAAATGGTTTTGAGGAGTATGAGTTCTGGGGTCTTGCGGGTGTAGCCACAAGGCGAGGAAAGAAGGGGCCATAGGAAGCAGGACAGATGATAAGGGCCCTAGAAATATGGGAGATCCCTAGGCAGAGGGGGAGGCTAGAGGTGGAGATAGAGAGGTGTAATGGCTTGAGGTCTTTAGAGCCAATTCTGGGCGGGAGACTCAGGGAACAGCCACAGGGGTCTTGGGGCTGCAGGGTGAGGCTGGAAGGTGGCAGGAGGAGGGAGAGTAGCCAAGGCAGGTCCAGTGGTCCCAGGTGTGGGGAGCAGCGGGGGTCCAGGGGTGGAAGTTCTGGGAACTGGGGAGAGGCCACAACAGTTTGGGGGTACCTTGGGGGCTGTCGGAGTCTAAGGTGGAGGGGGACCCTAGAAGAACGCCATGACAATACCCTGGGGTCTTTGGGGTCAGCCGCAGGTGGGGCCACCTCAGTATCTGTGGGAAGAAAGGGGTTTCTAAAAATTGGGACTTGATGTTCAAGAGGCAGTGAGGTCAGTCTCTAGGTGAGGAAAGGGCCCCAGGGTCTGTGCTATGGGAGGCATAGGAGCCCAGGGGTCAGCCCTGGGGGCTCTGGGCTGATGAAGCTGGGAGCAGGGATGGTCTGAGCTGGGGATGGGGGTCACACCTGTGAGACCCAGGGGACTACTAAGGCCCAAGCTTGGCCTCCTCCCTAGCCCTGGACAGAGGGAGTCTGGGTGGGGCTTGCTATTCAGAAGACACTCTTTCCATCCCCCGGAGGTGTCCCTGACACTTACTCACACGTGGCGTTATCTCTGGCAACCACAGACGCTGCCAAGACCAGCAGAACGGCAGTTGGCAGCATCTCTACCATACTCCTGCCCCAGCCTGACCTGGAAGCCCAGCGACCTCACAAAGCTCTGTGGCCCCCTGACCAATCAGCATGGCTACCTCCCCCCTCCCCCACCCCAATAGCCAGGCCAGGCAGGAGCCCTTTAGCTTAACAGGTTCAGGCTGACACAAGATCCCAGCTTTCTGTACAGGCCCCCGCACCCGTCGGGTGATGGGGGCTCATATGCAGCCCCTCCCTCTGTCCCAAGGCCAGGGTCTTCATTCCCAGTGACCCTTCGAAGGTTCCGTATCATCTGCGGATCCAGTTTTGTGCAGTTTCAGGGTCTGCCCCTCATGCAAGCTGCAACCACAGTTCCTGTTCCAAATCATGGGCTGAGGGGCAGCTCTGTCCCTCTGTGTCAAGATGACGCAGCATGTCAATGGTCACAGGGTGTCAGGCTCACAAGATTAATCGATCCTTAACACTGTGTAGGGCAAATTGTCTTTCCCTCTTCCAAGTACATACTATCAGCACACTTTTCAAAGAGCCATTTTGAATTTCTCTAATTTAGGACTACAAAGCCCACCTTTCTATTCACTGCTGAGTATCACAAGGTCTGGTGTTTCCTACCTGAGTGTCTCCAGAGAGTCTGGGACCTACATGCAGCAAGGTGTGTCTCCTATATTTGAGGGTCAGGAATTCTCACCACAATCACCTGAATATCCTGAGGTTTCATTTCTTCTGATTGTCAGGAGACAGCATCTCACCTACGGGAGGATGACAAATGCTCACCTCACATACGTGCATGTTAAGAAGTTTCACCTTCCGGCGCCTGGGTGGCTCAGTTGGTTAAGCGACTGCCTTCGGCTCAGGTCATCATCCTGGAGTCCCGGGATCGAGTCCCACATCGGGCTCCCTGCTCAGCAGGGAGTCTGCTTCTCCCTCTGACCCTCCCCCCTCTCATGCTTTCTCTATCTCATTCTCTCTCTCAAATAAATAAATAAACTCTTTAAAAAAAAAAAAAAAGAAGAAGAAGTTTCACCTTCCTGTAGGAGTGTGAGGCGGTCACACCTCCACCTGCATGAAGGGCGGTGTCCCCTCCTCTCCCTGAGTGTAAGTTCTCCACTAGACCATCTGAGCATCAAGAGGTTGTCCCTCACCTACCTGTGTGTCAGGACACCTCATAGCTTCTTCCTGAGTGTTAAGAGTTTTCAGATTGTCAAATGAGCTTTATTCTTCTACTATCTTCTCTAACTGAATGTCACACTTTCTCAGCTCACATGACTTTCAGGAGGTCACATGCCCTTCAACTGAATATCCAGTAGGTCTTATATATCTTTACCTGAGTATCAGGAGCCATCATCTCCTTTTCCTGAATCTGAGGATGTCTCTTTTCTTCCATCTCAAGGCCAAAGGCCTCATCTCTACCACCCGAGTGTCACTTTGTGGCATCTTCTCTACCTGAGAACCCAGAGGTCTTTTCTATCCCCTACCTGAAGGTCAGGAGGTGCATCTCACCTATATGAGTGCACTGAGGTTTCCTCGGCCATACTGAAGTGCCAGGAAGTCTCATGTCCCCTACTTGAGTACAGTCTCCCTCCCTACCTAAAAGTCATGAGCTTTTATCTTCTCTACCTGAATATCACAAGGTCTCCTTTACTCAGTAGATGTCTGACATTCTCATCTCAGCTCCCAGATTGTCTGAAGGTTTCTGTCTCCTTCCTGAGGGTCTTGAGGTCTCATCTCCCTTACCTGAGGGTCATGAAATCTCCTATCTCCCATTCGAGTGTAAGGAGGTCTTCTATGCCCTACCTGAGTGTCAGGAGATCTTGTCTCTCATCTCTTCTGCTAGATCTGGAGTTTCCATCTCTTCTCTCTTAGTGACCAAGGGATCTCCTCTCCCCTATTTGAATGTGCCAAGGTCATATCATCCCTACCTGCAGGTCTGGTGTCTCCCTCTCTTCTACTTAATTGTCAGACCTCTCATTTCCTCTCCATGAGTGTCCCCAAGTCTACTCTTCTTGCAGGTCAGAAGGTCTTGCCTCTCCTAGTACGGGGCGTAGGAATGCTGACAATACTGACTCCATCTCTGGTCATGTTTGCACAGTGACCTCTCTTGGGGCTGTGTGTTCCAGGTGCCTTGGAGATTGACATATACCTCGGAAATGCCTGCCAAGGCCAGGATGGGGGGAGGCTTGTTTTCGCCTCCCAAGAATCTGTTAGAGATAACCTAGTCTTTCCCCTTGCTGAGGCACAGGGGGTGGCACAAGATCTAATTACAGGTTAGCTGTCAATTAGGTGCATGCAAGTCCTCTGAGGTGCATGTGAACCCTTTGATCTCCCTACAATGTCCTTCTGCGTGTCCCCTATCTCTATAAAATCTGTGGACTAAGGTCTGGATTTTGTGGAGAATAACTCTGCAGCTGCTGTGGATCGTCCTCTGCCCGATCCACCTGTCAGTAAGTTACCCTGAATAAAACTCTGTGCAAACGGTATGGAGTGGCCTGCTTGGTTTTCCAGTCTCAAAATGCCTTCTCTGTCTGGGGAATACTTTCCTGTCCCTCCTCCAATTTCTAACACTGGGCCAGGACTTCTTATCTTTGTTTAGCAGGGAGTGACAAGGCAGGATGATTCAACTCCCTTGAGTTTTGATATGTATTACTTACATTCCTGCCAAGCAACAAGTTGTAGTTCCCCTTGATGAATGTAATTGGGCCTCAATAACATCACCTTTGTGAGTGTCAGAAGATTTTTATCGCTGCTACCTGCATGTCAGGAAGGCTCCCTGTTTTCCACCCGAGTATAAGGAGAATGTGTGTCTCCTAGGGAAGTTTCAGGGCCCTTGTGTACTTGCCCCAAATGGTAGGTTTTTTACTTCTCAGACCTGAGTGTCACAGAACATATTTCTTCCCTACCTGCTCCTGTATGTAAGTGTCCAAGGCCTTTTCTTTTTTTCTTTTTTCTTTTCTTTTCTTTTCTTTTCTTTTTGTAGCCTTCATGTCGGTGGTCTCCCCTCCTTTATCTGAAGTTCAGGAAGTCCTATTTCACCAACCTGAGTGTTAACAGTTTGCAACTCACCTACTGAGTGTTAGGAGGCCTCACGTATTTTAACTGAGTGTCAGATTGTGCCTGATAAAGTAATCAAAAACGCTTTGGAATTATAGTTCAAGAAATGGCAACAGGAATTCAAGATGTGATCATTAAAATTTTGACTGTTTAAGAAAACACCTATTCAGGAGTTTTTACAGGATTTTAATGGGCATAAAATTGGTACGGTATTTAGGTCCATGAGAAGCGTTTAGCAGAATTATGTAAACATTTATTTTGATGTTAATATGTACAATTTTCCAGAAATCACAACCTTTGCAAGTATTTAAATATATGATGAAAATAGGGTGCCTGGGTGGCTCAGTCAGTTAAGCGTCTGCCTTCGGCTTGGGTCATGATCTCGGGGTCCTGGGATGGAGTCCCTCATTGGGCTCTCTGCTCAGCGGGAAGCCTGCTTCTCCCTCTGCCTGCCCCTCCCCCTGCTTGTGCTCTCTCTCTCTCCCTCTCTCAAATAAATAAATAAAATCTTTAAAAAAAATTTTTTAAAGAAAATGTTATAAGCTTTAAGACGAAAAGCAGTACCTAGTTTTTCAATAACACAGTTAAAGACCCAGTGCCTAGATTCTAGAAGACAACTACTGTCTGACTCCACAGGGTCACATTCACTTCTGATTCTAGAAGGGGCTGCCGGTCATAGTAACTGCCCCCGTGGCCACAGGATAGGCACATGGCCCACCCAGGTTTAATTTTGTCGTTAAACCTAATGGAAGAAGCAAACATCTCAAATAAGAGTGACTTCTACATTCTGTTCCAAAGCACAAGGGAGAGAGGTAGGAAAGTACTGGACAGTTAGGACTCTGGGCCCAGAGGATGCGGTCCCAATGGCTACGGGGGGCTTGACTCAGGCCGAGGTGAAGCTCCCAGCACAGGGAGCAGGATGAGGGGTTCCCCCCATCCCCACCCCCCTCCACCTCAGCTCCCTCCTTGCCCTCCTCCATTCCCACTCCCATATGCCCACCTGCTTACCCCCAGCCTGCTTCCTGCTCCTCACTTCCGAACCCCTACCCCGCCCACCTGACCAGTCCTACTCCCACACCATCTTTCCTCACCCTGATCCCTCACCCCTCTTCAGCGAGGCCCTCTGCAGAGGAGACACCTTGTCCATGCATCCAGCCCAAGTTGTCCACAGGATCTCGGGCAGGGGTGGCTGGGGTGAGGGGAAGTTAGGGCTACAGCCTCTACTCCAGGCTCTAGAAAGAGTGTTGGTGAGTTGCTTGGTGGCCCCAAAAGGACATCCTTAGGCCATGAGGAGACCTCAGCCCTAAGTGAGAATGTCTTTGCCCTGAAGTGCTTGGGGCTTCAGCTCCCCCAGCCCTGAACCTACGATTTCCTCTGCCACATCTTCTCTCGCAGGTGGTGAAGGTTCTGACTCGTCCTCTGAGGCATGGGGAGACATTCATCTTCTCCCCCAAATCTCTTGCGAGCCAGAGTGGGTGTTGCCGTTTCCATGGAAGGCTTGCTGCCTCTGCCCTTGCTCTTCCTTTCTTCTGTTGAAAAGCTGTACTTACCCCAAGCTCTGACCCAGGCCCAGAGCGACCTAGGGCTCCACGTGCAACTCAGAGGATGCCTGTCCCCTACTGCCAGCACAGGCTCAGGCCCAGAGCAAGTCAGGGTCCCGCCTGCACCCCTACACTTAGACCACCCCCCCTGCCAGGTCGCTATGTCCTGACTTCCTTCATGGCCTCTTCTGTTTGATGAACACAGTTGAAAGTGCAAATGAAAAATTTGAAAAAGTTGGAAATTTGAAATTGTGGGGCTTTCCAGATCCGAGCCTCCCAGGGCCTTCACCATTCCCTACCAGGCCGCCCAGACCCGCACTTGCTCCCTCAGACCACCTCTGCCTGCCCCCACCTCTTCTCAGTGAAGACACTGGAGTCCATCCCTCTTCCACCCACTTGGCTCCCTCTGGGATCTTCACTTTCCTGCTGGCGGCTCCCACTGGCCCCACCCCTGACCCAGCAATAACCCTAGTGAAGGTCCACGCTTACCACCACGTCCTATCTGATCCCCACCTTGACCCAGCGCAGCCAGGCTCTGCAGGCCCCGGCCCTCCCAAGACCTCGCCCTGTGACGTGCCTGACGTGTCTGCCGGCGGATCACTGCCGCCCCAGCCCGCTCTCAGCTCCCGCTGCGCCTCCTGGGCCCGCTCTGCGGGAAAATGTCCACCCACTCACCACACCGTGAACCCTCCTTCCACCCGTGGAGGCGCCTCTGCCCTTCCTGTGGGCGGACCACGCCCCACCAGGGGCCACAGCAGACGTGCCACACCACTGGCTGGTAGTAGCGGGCTGCTCACGTGACTGTCAGCTCAGAGGGGAGAAGGAAAGCCTGAACAAGGGCAGTAGCCGCGGGGGCGAGACAGCTGGGACAGAGAGGGTTCAACGAGGAGCAACAGAATTCAGGAAGAAAGGCACACGGAGGGGAGGAGGGGGGCGGCAGGGGCCACAGAGGGCAACCGGACTTCTAAGCCAGGACGGCTCCTCAGTGAGCTGATGAGCAGACAGAAAAGCTTCCAGCTCGGGAAGCGCAGGCTGAGGTCCAGCAGCAGTCCGGAAGGGATGCGAGAAGCCTGGCCTGTGGACACTGGGTCAGAGACAAGGATCTGAGAGTCACCAGTTCATGCGGTTGAATACTCGTGGCAAGGCTAAGGAGGTTTGTCCAAGGGACAGCAGTTTGTGCTCCTAAGAATTCTTCAAACAGGCAACTGAGAAATTTCATTTCTTATAAATTTATTACATAATAATATTATAATAATTATTATCAATAATAATAATATAAGAAACATAGATCTCTGTGGGGTGTATCACAACATCAGGGTCAGGAGGCCTCAGGACTGGAGCAGGGGTGAAATCCCCTGGATGGAACTCCATACAAAAGGAGGGGTGAAGCAGAACTGACCCTGTAAAGTTAAAAACCCAAATTGAACGGAACCAAAAACCCACAGGTGAGTGTGAGACCGAGTGTGTACGTGGCAGTCTGTTACAGTGACTGCTGCTGTGTGTGACCTGGTCTGTTGGTGAAGGGGTTACTGCGTGTGACTCTGCCCAGGGAATGGGGCCGGTGGGCCAGGGCGGGGCAGGCGGGCACAGACCGGCGTGCCAGGCCCCTGGGCTGTGAAAACTTCAGTTTTCTGTTTTTTTTTTTTTTTTTATTAAAAAAAGCTAGAAATATAAACAGAAACTTGTGAGTGACGTGGATGGAGCTTAGTCCAGACTCCAAACCCTAGGTTTAAAAACGTCCCAGGGCCCCCCACCCCACAGGTCATTGCTGAGTGTGAGGAGTCACAGTAAGGGGGGCTGGGGTGTCCTCTGGGGTATTTGCCTCTCCCCAGGGCTTGCAGTGGCCTGACTCTAGGGGTCCTCTATGATCCCCCCAGAAGCCCAAGGTTGGGGGGGAGGGCACTGCCTCCAAGGGCCCTTGGGAGCCTGTCCAAGCAGCAGAGCTTCACCAAGGAGGCCTGCTCAGGCTAGAGGAGGCTCTGGAAGGACAGGCTGGGCAAACAGCAGGTCCTAGGGTGCCTCTGACTTTCTTTGGAAGTGGAGATGGGGTGCTTTCATAGGCACATACCCATACATGCACCCGCTGCACACTGCTGAAACCCCCACACTATTCCAGAGTGGACCCTGGGGACCTCGCTCCAATCAGGCACACACAGGGTTCCGATGCACTCAGCCGCACCCAGAGCTTCACACACTCGCACATGTGCGCACACACAGGGCAGGAACAGGAGACTTTGGGGTCTGAGGCAGGGAGGCTTCTCTGCTGTGGTTGCCCAACAGTGTGGGGAGGAGGCTAGACCCCTCCTGGGAAGGGGCCCTGTGAGGGACTTGGCTGGGGGGCGGAAGCCAGGGCTCTGCTCCTCCCCAGGGCAATGGTCTCCCAGGCCACCTGACCTTGCTAGTGCCCAGCAGGACTCGCTGCCTGCCGCCCCTCCTCCACGCAGCACCTGAAGGGTCGGTGGGGCACACTACAGCTCAGCGAGGGGAGAGGGCCGAGCCGGGGCCCCCGGGCGGGCTACTAGGACCCTGGCCAACCCCAGACCAGCTGGAGCGTCCCCCGCCCCATGTGGGGTGGCAGTGGCAGTGAGGGGCCAGAGATGGAAGACTGGGCAGCAGCAGCGGAACCAGTGGGGGGCTGTAGGGGAGTGGAAGGGAAGCTATTAAGGACAGAGATATTTGTTCCTTTTCTCGTTCCAAATATAGAGTGGATTAAAATATGCAAAACAGGGGGGCTCCTAGGCCCCCAACCGAGAACCCCAAGTCTCCCCCCTCCCCCCGAGTCACCAAGGTGTGTCCTGACCTCGCATGCTGGACTAGTTCCCCCCCTCTGGGAGAGTAGCCACCAGGAGCTGTGCGGGAGATGGTCAGGCCGGAGCACCCCACCCCCAACTCTCTCCCGCTCCAGCCTCCCTGGCCCTCGCCCTTCCTGACCGTGTGCTGGGTGGGACTCGCCGGCCGGGGAGGGCACTAAGCAATGTACAGGGCAAGTCTCCGAGCAACAGCAAACAGGACGATTCATGCAACATTCCTGGCCCGGGCGCCGTTGTGGGGGGCGGGCCGAGCCCGCGGCCCGGGGGTGGGGGTGGGGGGCCCTGCCGGCAGGGCGCGGCTGGGGCGTGGGGAGGGGGCGTCAGCTGCCGTCCAGCTGCCTGAGCGCGCGCTCGATGTTCATGCGGTGGCCCACGCGCGTGACGCCCAGCTCCACGAAGTCGTCCTTGGTGAGCGCCGGCAGGTGCGCGCCCTCGATTTCGTGGTCCTCGAAGCGGTCGCGGTGCTCGCCCAAGTGGATGCTCTCCAGCCAGTCGCCCACGTCGAACTTGCTCCAGAGCTGCAGCGGCTTTTGTTGGAAGGGCCGGCGCGGGCCGGGGGCCCCGGGGCCGGGGCCGGGGCCGGGGCCAGGCGCTGGCGAGGGCAGCGGCGACGGCGAGGGCGAGCGGCTGCGTGCGCTCACGCTGCGCACCACAAAGCGCACCTCCTTCGGCTCGTGCGGGATGGAGAGGCTGGACGACTTGAGGATGGTGGGAGGCGTGAGGCCGAAGGGCCGCCCCGCGCCCCCCGCGCCCGCCCCCAGCCCCTCCACCCGCTCCAGCGACGCGGGCTTCACTGGGCTCGGGGCGCGCCGCGCCACGGGGTAGCGGCCGCCGGGCCGCACCGGGTAGGAGGCCCCGCCGCCCGGGCCCCCGGGGCTGCGCTGCGCTGAGATGGAGCTCAGCTCACCGAGGCTGCTGAAGAGCCTGCGGAGGGAGAGGGGGTCAAGGCCAGGTGAGGGGCGCCAGGAGACGCGGGGACAGGCGGAGGGGAGCGGGGCCGGTGGCCAGCAGGACGCTGGGGGCGGAGCTTGGGGTTGGGTACTGGGGCTGGAGGGT
>NW_022589722.1:34839495-34853802 GCF_004348235.1 Phoca vitulina | reverse complement strand
GCGGAGGGGAGCGCGGCCGCTGGCCGGGAGGACGCTGGGGGCGGAGCCTGGGGGCTGGGTAGCCTTAGGGCCACCGGAAGAAAGACGGGTGGGCTCCGAGGATTACGACGGCCATTTTGTTTGGCCCCCAGGGTCAGAGCCAGGGCCCTGCTGGGGGAGAAAGTAAAACCAGTGGCCCCCTTCGCTCCATGGGGCCTCCCAGAGCAGCCCACCAGAGGAGACGCAGCCTTTCACGGCAAAGGGAAGACTGCCCCATCCCTGACAGCCTCCGACACTGGCTCTGGGCACTGCCCCATCCACCCATGCCCTGGAGGGTAAGACTCTGGCACTGCCCCTCACCACTCCCACACACAGCTCTGCTCTCCTGAGGAAACCCAGAGAAACCTGGGCGGGCTTCAGGGATGGCTGAGTGGTGGTAAAGGCTGGTGGTTGCACAGACTGACCAAGCCCATGAGTCAGAGACGGACACCAGGCCGCATTCATGCCCACGCAGAGCAGCTGCATGCGCAGGACAGGTGTGAGGCAGCGCATGCCCGTGACACCCGGCCCCCCTGCGCAGGACAGCACGCTACAGCCGCAGGAGCGCCCACACGTGCCACAGACATGCAGCGGAGCGGCAGGAAGGACAGGGGACTGCTCGTGACAGACGCAGCAGCACGTGTGCACACACACACACACACACACACAGATGGTGCCTCACTACCCAGCAGCACCTGCCAGGACCCCAGACCTGCAGCCCCTCTCCAGCACGGCCACAGTGGGAGGCCGACCTGGGAGGACCTCCAGAGAAGACCCACTCCCTCATCCCACCCCCACTCCTTTCCGTTCTTATCCCCAGTTGTGCCCAGGGGAAGCCTCGGGGGGCTGTCAGTGGGACAGAAGCCCCACGAAGCCAAGCAGAGCAGAGAGCAGGGTGGCCGTGAGAGGCATGGGATGGGCATGCTCACTTACACAGCCGGCGCTCGGGACCACCGCGCAGCTAGACAGAACAGCCACATGCAGATGGGCGGGAGAGAGCAATGAGAGAGAGTGTTAGCAGCCCAGGCCCACGCGGCAGGCACATGGCCCATAGTCACAACTACAGTGTGGCAGCCAGGTACAGGTCTCCCTGGCCAGACACCCACTGGGGGAGGAGCTCAGGTGCGATGGAAGGGAGCCAACCTGGAGCCGCTGGGGAGAGGGAATTGCAGGCCAGACTTGGGTAGATCTGGGTGGACTCCTGGTCTGCTTGTGTGACCTATTTTCTCGTTTGTGACGGGCAGATCAGAGTGGAGCCCATCCACTGGCTTTACTTGGAACGCTGTGAGGCAAGTGCTCAGCAGACACTTGGCACTTGGTGACACTTCACGTCCCCTTACACTCTCTGCGGTCTGCCCAGCCTCTCTCCAGCTGCCATCCCACCTCCCTCTCCCTGCCCCTGCCTAAGCTGGGCTAAGGACCCTCCTCTGGGTTCCCCCATCCACCTCTGTGCTATCCTGACTGGTGCCAGTCCCATACGGCACAGGGCTCCTTCAGCATCCTTCCTCCCCTAAGTGTAGGTTTTGTCTTTTCTTCTCCCACCTGTGCAAGGTCAGCCTCTCCCTGGAGATCCAGCTCGGTCTGTCTCTCCCACTCAACCTCGGTTCCAATTTCCAACTTCCCTCACCTTCCACTGGCTTCTCTCCTCAGCCTCTGTCCCTGATGCCTCCTCCCAATCACTCAGACCCACAGCAGAGCCTCTTGAAGAGACTAGACCAGGCCTCCCCCCAACCCGACCCCCAATGGAGAGGAGCTCCTAAGGACACCTGGGGTGGGCTCAGGGAACAGGCACCAACCAGAAGAAACCCTCCCTGCTCCCACACCTGTCCTCCCTGGCACCACCTGGGCTTTGGGGCAAAGTAGGGCAGCAGTGAAGGGAGAGGGGGAGGATACCCAAGGGAATGTTGCAGGGGGGTGGTGGGTGCCCAGGTGGTGGTGATTGCTAGGGAGAGGGGGGCGGGGCAGTGCTGGGTAAGATGCTGAGGGAATGGTGCCCAGATAGCCCCACTATGGCCCTCACACAGTGACCTTAGCCTAAGGCCCTGCATCCCAGGAGGGAATCCTGCCTAGCCCTGCCCCAAGAGCCAAGTTTCAGTGGAACCATGTGGGTGTGCCTGCAGCCTCGGGTGTGACAGAAGCATATTGAAAAGTTGGCAGGACCACAGCCAAGCTGTGAAGGCAGAGAGAACAGGGTGGGTGCTGGGTAGTGCAATGGAGAGGCTTGGCCTGAGCCCAGAGCAGGGTCTGGGTTCCAGGAGGCCTTTCTGGCCAGTGCTGGAGCCTTCCTGCCTGGCAGAGGGGTGAACTGGCTCTAGCAGCTCCTGAGGAGACCTCCTGAGGAGAGGAGCTGGGTGCAAGGAGAGGAGCACCTGCCAGAGAATATGGCTGATGCCAGGAGGTGCCGTGAGTGAGGCACTGAAGTGCCATGTTCCACCGGGCTGGGAGTGGGGAGAGAGAGCCAGTCCTAAGGGTGCCCAGGCATGCTGGACACGCAGGAGGCCTAGAAGAAGAGCCTAAGGAAGTCTGTGCACTCTCAAGGCCCCAGGACACAGCAGGGTGTGGCCGAGAGGTCCCCATGGCCCAGGTGCCTGCCCCTCCCCTTCCTTTTGGGGAAAAGGGAACTGCTCACATCATCCCCTGGGCAGGAATCCCAGCAGCATCCATGGCCAGGTTTCCACGCCTTTCTGCACACCCGTCACTGTCCATCGCCGCTGTCAGCTGTCTGACCACCTCCCCAGCCAGGCCCCAGTCATGGCATGGCCACATCACAGCACCCGCCAGCCTCCAGAGGGCTTCTGGGCTACCCACCCTCTAACAAACGGTACCTCACCAGGCACCCCTGAATGCTGTCGGCAGCCTCCTCCAGATGGCTCAGCAAGGCTCCATGGCCCCGGACGTCTCTTCCACCAACGTCTGAATGTACTGTCTCGCTGCCTCGTGACTCTTCAGCCACTGAGGTCTGGCCTTGATCCCCCCCATACACACACACACACACACACACACACACACACCCTGCAGTTACCAAGGCAGTAGCAGGACCCCTTGCTGACCTTCCTCCACCCCTTCCTTCCCAGATGGGTTTTGTGGGTTCTCCTTTTGGTTCCCACTTTCCCCTGGGCCATGTGGTCTACTCCCACCCTTGGCTATGGCTGATGGGTGCAAAAATGCTACATGTGAGGCCCAGCTAATCTCCTCCGAGCTCCAGACCTCTACAAGGGCCGCCAAACATGCTCTCCCTTCCCCCAATCCTCCCCACACCAGGGACCTGGGAGCCACCATCAGCTCCTCCTTCTTTTCACCTGGAGGGCTCCTAGCATTAACCAAGGTCCTCATCCTCATCCCCCCAGCCACCTCAGGGTCCAGTCATTTCACGGTCTCACTCAGGACCTCTCACCTCATTTCCTAACTGCCCTCCTTGACTCCTAGTACTTAGCACAAAGCCAGGAATACAACTTACACTGAAAAAAAATATCATCAAACAAAAATAATTTGACATGTCTCTCCCAGGCCTGACTGCTCGTTGGCCCATTGGTGCCAAGAGACGAGACGAAGCCCAAGCTCTGGTCCTGGCCTCTGTCTCGGGCCTCCTGCCACTGCACTCATGCAGGGCAGGTCTGGGCCTGGGGGCGTTTACAGTCTGGGAGCCCCATTCAGGGAGAGAATGCTCAACAGCAGCACAAAACTAGATACAACTTGTAAGCTTCGAAGCGCACTCTCTGGTCATGGCATCTCCAGCCTTTTGCCTTCTCACTGCCCATATCCACTCACAGCTCTGACCTCAACACACTCCAGATGTCCCTACATCCCCTCATCTGTGAGCCCTTCCTGCTCTCCCAGCAGAGTTCAGGGCTCCTGAAGCATGTGACCGAGCTCCGTGGGACCTGCGAGGACAAAGCATATCCTGGCCCCAGTGCCCCTGCACCGGCCATCACACAACAGGTGTCAGCCCAGGTCCCAGAAGAAGCCCAGCTGGCCTCGAAACACCTGCAGTCACACAGGGTTGTACCCAGATCCCTGCCAAACGTGTTAGCCGAACAGGGCCCACAGAAGGTCACCAGAGCAGGGTTTCTACCCCCATCGTAGGAGAGTGTGTCTTCTGCAAGACACTAATTAGTGATCTACCGAAGGAGCTGAGACCTGACAGGTGTGAGGCCAAGGCAAAAGCACATCAGAGGGGTAAGAAGTGTGCAGGACAGATACCCCTTCACTTTGTATTTCCAAAGCTATGTCTCCATGAACCTTTTTCAGTAAAACCTGATGTGCGGGTCAGACAGATGTAAAACTGGGAGCCACAGTGGAACTCAGTGTCCCTGTGGTGCTCAGAGCCACCATGGACTTCAGACCACATGCAGGATTCCAATCCACCAGTGGAGCGTGGAAGACAAATGGAGTTGGGTGCACATGTGGGCCTCAAAGACCACAGTGGGGCTCTGAGAAGACAGATGTTCTGTCTATAACCAGGGCTAGACCCAAAACTGGAAGTGTAGAACAGGTGGATGGTCTGGGATCGATGTTCCAAAAAGCCAGAGGTCCTGGACCTTCCACCCAGAAAGAAGCCCCAGTACAGAAGAGCCAATCATTTCAAGTTCCTGAGCTTCAAATCTGTGGCACACAGGGCAGCTTCCGTTGCCCAAGAAGAGCTTAGGCTGCAGTGTGTCTTGGGGCTACAGGGCATCAGGGCTGTCAGCGGGGAAGTGAGCAGAAGGGGGTGTTTACTCTCCTGTGATGTCCATCAGGTGAAGAGAGGGACAGGCCTGGAGGTGAAATCAAGGGAACCCAGGGACCAGGGGCAAGGCTCAGAGGTGTGGCCCTCCAGGTGGCCAAGGCTATTATGCCAGGAATGGTCCTGGGGAGGAGGCAGCCCCACCCCAATGTCAGGACTTGGAACATTCCTCTAAGAGGCAGTATCACTAGCAGTTCATCACGAAATGAGAGGTGAGCTCTGGATTCTAGCCACAGCGAGCTGCGGAACAAGAGCTGCCCAGCAGCCTGGGCAGGCACCACAGCCCCCGCCAGCCACATGGAGGGCCAACTCCACGTGGCCACAGCATCCCCTGCCCAGCCCCCTGCCTGGAGCCAGAAGTCAAGGGTGGGCAGTGGGGCCCACTCCAGAGGGCCGTGGTTTCACTCAGGTCTGAGGGCAGGAGGGGCAGCACAGAGGGAGAAAGGAAGTATGAATGGGAGCAGAAAGGAGTGCAGAGGGAAGCAGAAATGGGAAGGCAGGGCAGAGGGATGGCTCAGTGAGGCCGGACTGATCAGGTAGCACTGTGAGGACTCAAGGATGAGTGACTTCAGAATACACACGCTATTTGTGATACACAAGACTGATAAATACAGGGGTCGTCTAACGAATGAACAAGTGTGCATTTCTATGAGAGGGGATTACTGCACAGAAACCCAGTGTCTGTCACCAGAAGGGGTTTAACAACAGAGGCTCTGGATTACAGTGAACAGAGACTGGGGCTGGGGCCAGACAGATACCACCACTTGCTGGCTGCAACAGAACCTTAGTTTTATTGTCTGGAAAATGGAGATTATACTATTGTCCATCTAACAGAATGGCTGTAGAGGTGAAATAATATGACCTGATGTTTTCTAGTGCAATATCTGGCATTCTTTTTTTTAAAAAATTATTTATTTGAGAGAGAGAGAGAGTCGGGGAAGGGGCAGAGGGAGAATCTCCAGCAGACTCCCCACTGAACGCAGCGTCCGACACAGGGCTCGATCCCACAACCCCGAGATCATGACCTGAGCTGAAGTCAAGAGTTGGATGCCCAAACAACTGAGCCACCCAGGCGCCCCTGGTATCTGGCACTCTTATTTCCCACAAAGGGCCTGGCTGAGTGCACACATAGTGAGAACCCACCATGCTGCAGGCCTGAGCTCAGTGCTTCAAGGTGTCACCCTCATCATCTCACACGGGAAGGACTGACGTTCACAGAAGGGGCTGGTCCAAGACTACAGAGCCCAGATGGAGCTAGCTGAGAGTTGAAATCCAGGGTCCTCTGACTCCAAGCTGATGCCGGGGAATTAAGCAAGCTGCTGAAGTTGGGAAGGGCCATGTCACAGGGGACATGTGTTTTAGGTCATCTGGCATCTGGAACCCTGGTAACAATACTTGATTCTCCTCTGAAGAACCACCCTCCCTCACTCTCAGCACCTGTTTGCTAGGTGGGGTGACCCCATGCCCTGGCTCCTAGGAGAGAGATGACTCAGGCCTGGCCAATGGCAGCCTTACATCTCCCTGACCCCAGTGCTTCACTCAGAGGAAAGCAGGGGACCCACATGAAGCCAGTCAGAGGCTGGAGTTTTGCAAGAACTACTGAGTGAAAGAGGCTCATTTTCCAGTGGACCCGTGGAATAGATGGGATGTAAAGTTTGCTACTGCGGGTCCCACCCTTCCCCATCCCACATCCAAAAAAGAAAACAAACACAGTGTCCTGGTGCAACCCAGAGCCATGGAACAAGAGACCCTTTCCCTGACAGAGGAGAAATGCTGAGGATGCCCAGCTGCCCGTGGGAGCCAGCAGAGCAAATGACACGACCCGGGCTCACCTGAGCCTGATCATGGGGTTCGGCAACCAGTAAATCTGAATCATGCGTCTGTCCTTCGGTGGTATTTGTCTTAAGCCACCTCCCTAGATTTCAAATCACAAAAGACAGTGCTTGCATTTAGCTTAGTTCTTTTCATCTGTTCAGCAAATGTTTATTGCGGGCCTACACTGTACCAGGCCCTGTGCTGCCCACTTTAAATGGCTTTGATGTTCATCGGGACACAGAGGAATGGAGGGCCAGGCAAGGGAGGAGAAGCAGAGATGAAGATGGGGGCTGGTCGAAGGTGGGTCAGGGAACCCCCACCCTCAGGGGGTCAGGTCCTGCAGAGGCCTAGGATCCGGGCTGCTCATCCCAAACAGACACCCCTGGACATACCCATGCCTACTCTCAGGGCACTTTCAGCATTGCCTTGCTGGACAGTGGGCTTTCACATTCAGCTGGGAGTTAGAAGAGGCAAAAAGGGGAGAGGGCCCCAGAGCAAGCCCCTGAGATGACAGAAGCTGAAGGACAACATTCCTGGACTACTTAGGAGAGGCACCATGAGCTTCCCAAGCCCCAACTTATCTTTTGAGTCCTTAACTGGAAGAAGGTAAATCAGACAAGCCTTTGTAAGACCTGAACCCTTCACTGCTTTGTGAACTGTGCCTTCCAATGACGACAGGAAAGGGCCCACTAGGCTAGTCTTCAGGGAGCAAGAAGGAGGGGCCAGGCGGTAGCACCCCACACACTCCCCCACAAAGCCAGAAGAGTGAGGAAGGCCTAAGAGGCACAGAAGGCAAAGGCAGCTTGAAGAGGGCAGACAAGGGCCAGCCAGGGGGTGACCAGCTCTGCCTCAGACCAGCACCGTGGGCAGGAACCAGTTCTCCCATGTATCCATGGAGCCCACAGGCCCGAGGGGGATCCCCTTCAGGAGCAGAGCCTTGGGAATGGGGTCCTCGAGGAAATATCCAAGGGATCAGCCCAGGGGCTCTGGCAGCTCTACCAGAACAGCACCCCAGCCCCTTGCTCAGCCCCTACCCTGCTCAAGTCCCCACCCTGGTAGGAGGTGGGAAGAGAAGACAGACAGACAGACAGGGAAGGTACGGAAAAAGCGAGAGGGCAGATGAAGGGTGCGGAGGTGGTGTGACTTCCACCGAAGGATGGCTTCTAAATGCACTTGGAAAATCATACACTGGAATCTGTGTTTAAGGGACACTGAGGCAGAGCTGAGACAGAAAACAGGAAGTTGGTGGTGGGCCCCAAAAGGAAAAGGAGTCCATGTACTCTAAGCCTCAAAAGGAAGCAAGGCAGGAGGCAGCTACAGGAATGGTGGCACCACAAGGCAGGGGTGGGGGGGTGGCAACTCCAGAATGGACCACAGAACAACCCTTAATAGTAGAGGCAGCTTTGGTCAGGAGCAAAAGAGTGAGAGCCCACATGAACCCGAGGCAGGGAGTCTCCAGGAGCGTTGGGGAGGTGCTCATGCCCTGCCTGGGTCTCTCATGGGTGCCCAGCTCCCATTCCCAGCACCAACAGGGATGGAGAGAACAGCAGCCCTGATATTTCAGATCCCTGAGAGAGACTTCTGTCTCAGACAGACAGCAAGGGCGAATAAAAAGGACAGAAGTGGACAGGGAGGGATGCCACGGACAGGTAAGGAATGGGATAGAATGGACTGTGGAAGAAGAACAGAGGAAACTGTGGATGCACAAGAGGAAGAACACATGGGGCCATGGACATGGGACAGGACCCTCCCCACACTGCCCTGCTCACCGAGCTGCCGCGATGGGCGACTTCTTGGCAGGGTCCAGCAGACCGCCCAGGCCACCAACCGGCTCTTCCCCCAAGGAGCGTGTGTCTTTGTTCAGCTGCTGCAGGCGGGAGCTGAGCTCACTGATCACAGTTGGTTTGTCATCTTCAGGCCCAGGGAGCCCCCGGCTCTCCACGGGGTCCCCCCACAGCTTGGACCTTCTCTGGAAGAGGTAGCGAGGGCGAGCAGGTCCGGCAGCGGAGGCCAACCCAGCAGAGGCGGCATGGTGCTGCTGGGCCATGAGCTCACTGTCCGAGGACTGCTTCAGCAGCGGGTCCCTGAAGGTCACCGGCCCCTTCCCCAGCGGGGACTTGAGCTTGGGCTTGGGAGGCACTGGTGGCTTCTCGAGTAGAAAAGTGTGTCCATCGGCGAAGGAGGTGTGGGTGTCAGTGAGCTCCCCACTCTCCGAGCTCAGGGTGGACATGCTGGACACCGTGGAGATAGTGCTCGTGGTCTCCAGGTGGGGGTCGCTAGAGCTGCGTGTGTCAGCCTCCTCCACCCCTGAGTCAGCCGCAGACTCAGGGGCAGGGGGTGGCTCGCTGCTCGGCTTCCCTGAGGCCGGGCCTGGCACCGTGGTGGGCGAGGGACCTGGGCCAGGAAGTGGGGTGGCCAGCAAGACCCCATTGGCAAACTCTTCAGGAGGTGGCACCAGCCCAATGCGGGCCAGCTCCTCCCTGGTCTCCTCATCACTGGAGGACAGCTGGGCAGGCGGCAAGTTCACAGCAAATACCAGCTCTGGCTCCTCCTCCGAGCTGCCCTGGCCTGGCCCAGAGTCTGTTGGCGGGGTGCTGCCAGGGGGCTGGGCCCGGGGACTGGCCAGGGGCTCCGCCACCACTGCTGACTGTGTGGGGGCCGGGGCCAGCTCTGGGGTGCCCGGACGCTCCTCTTCAGCCCCCAGACCGCTGGGCTCCTGCCCATTGCTGGTGGCGTGCACGACGATGAGGCCAGCTGGCCGCTGCAGGGATGTGTCCAGGACGCTGAGGATCATGGACTTCTTGTCCTCTGGCGACTTACGCTCCTCCCGGGGTGCTTTCTCCGGCTCCCTGCGAGCAGGCACAGGAACCCAGGCCGGGCTCCTTGGGGAGAAGGCTGGGGAGGCCAGGGCCCCTCGCTCAGAGTCGCGGGCCTGTACATCCACAAACAGAGGCCCAGGGCGGTCAGCGTCAGGGCTGTGCACTGGCGTAGGGGACCGGGAGGGCGCCTGGGAGGCCAGAGCCCGTTCACGGGCAGCCAGGGCAAGGGCCAGGGGGGAGCTGGGGTCCAGGGGTTTGCCGGTGAGCGGGTGGATGAAGGTGGAGCCTGAAGGCCCAAGGCTTGGGCCGCTGACCAATGGCTTCAGAGCAGAGACGGGGGAGGGCAGGAGCAGGTCACGGCCAGCGGTGGGGCCGGTCCCCAGAAGGCGCTCATCGATGGAACGGGAGGGCTGCAGGGAGGGCAGTTCCGCACTAGGAGGGCTGCCCTCGATGGCTCCCACCGAGAGGAACACGGTGGAGCGGCGCCGCTCCTCCAGCCGCCGGTCCTTGCCTGGACCTGGGCCACCAAATGTGAGGCCGGGGCTGTCCGCAGGGCCATAGTCGAGACCGCTTGGCCGAGGTCCACGGTGCGTCGGGGAGGGCTCGCGGGCGAAGCTGCCACCGACTGGGCCAGGGCTGCCCACAGCCAGGGCTGCGCGCTCCTGAGCATCTTCCACCTGCAGCTGCTTCACCAGCGGGCTCTTGCGGCGCTGAGGCTTGGAAGGCGCGAAGATGCTGGCGCTGAAGGCGCCCAGGTTGGCGTAGGGACTGTCGGGACCCGGCGGCCGCGGCCGACGCTTGGGACGCTCTGGTGGGGTGGCTGCGGGAGGGGGCCGGGGGACGTCGCCCACCTCTGGCGCAGAATCCTGCAGGATGATCATGGAACGCGCACGCTTCTGCCGCTCGGGGTAGGGCAGCGGACCCAGGGGCGAGCCGGAATCATACAGGCCCGCGGCCCCAGCGCCCAGGCGCGCTTCCAGGCCGGGTTTGAAGCTGGAGCGCACCGTGTCGTAGGCGCGGCCTGGAGGGGGCGGCGGCGAGAAGGCGGGGGGCGGCCCGGAGTCGAAGTAGTAGGGAGCAGGGGGGGGTGGCGGCGCGGTCTGCGGCGGGGGCGGGATGCCACGGCCCTCGCGCACTGAATCTTGCATCGATGTGCTCCTCGGGAAG
Source organism: Phoca vitulina (assembly GCF_004348235.1). Classification (NCBI taxonomy): domain Eukaryota; kingdom Metazoa; phylum Chordata; class Mammalia; order Carnivora; family Phocidae; genus Phoca; species Phoca vitulina. Next base: position 34,843,260 of record NW_022589722.1, on the reverse strand, counting down.
CGTCCCTCCAGCAGGGACGCCAGCTTTTCATCCTCCCCTGCGGATAGAGGGAATCCAGTGAGACCAGGCCCTTGCAGACTCTAGCGCCCGCCCTCTGCAGAGAGCAGCCATGGTCCCAGACGCAAGGGTTGCAAAGACAACCCCTTAGAAATTGGCGGGAAGCGCCAACCAGACTGGGAGGACGGGGTCAAGGAGGGCATGGAGGCTGGGGTTGGAGAGCAAAAGAGGAGGCGCGGAGCCCAGGGCATAGAACCTGAGCAAGGCCCCCAGCCTGGGCTCCTCTCTGGACACCCAGGCTCTGTACCCCAAGCCTGGTGCTGGGTTGGGAGGGCTCTTGGGAAGACTTGGGGAAAGGTATTAGTTCAGATACAAGGTAGAGGAGGGCTCCACCAACAGACTGAGAAAGGACCCAAACTCTGACAGGTATACCGGGTTGGGGCCAAGACCTGCCCAAGCCCCACCACACTGAGAGGGCCCAAAGAAGGATCCCCAGTCGTGAAGACAGAACTGCCGAGAAGAGGTAGGTGGCTGGTGCAGGGCTTCCACCCAAGACTGAGCAAGGCCACATCACAAAGTGGAACAAGCAGATGTTGCTGGGAGCTCCCTGGTGGCAACCAGAGATGGGAGGAAGGGAGGAGTGATACAGTGACTATAGTCAAAGGGGCAGCAGGACTGTGGCCACTTGAGCCATGCATCTGGCACAAAGAGAGCTGGTGCCCAGGTGAGAAGGTGCTCTGTGAAAAGATAAGCCCTGAGATGCTCCATCCCAGAGACCCAAATGGACTGACTGGGAGACCCTGCCTGGTCACTGTTGTAACCTTAGTGGCTGAATTTCAGTAAGGTTGGGTGAAAAGGAAGGAGGAAGAATTAAAATGGAATTTTAGACTAAGCACCTGATGCATGTTTTAGTTTTACTCCCTATTGGCTGTGTGACCCCAGGCCAGGCCCTGAGCCCCTCTGAAACTCCATTATCTCATGGGTAACATAGTCTTAAAACGATACCCATTCTGCCTGCCTCAATGTGCAAGCATTAGGGTCTGTGCAAGAGTGGAGCTGGAATGCTCAGGGCCCTCACTGTCCTGCTGCCTGGCTAGAACCTGGCAAGACCTCCCAAGTGTCCTTGTGGACCCGGTATGGACACCTGTGCCATATAGGTGTGTTCGGTTAGGCTGCAAGTGTTACCCAGTCCCAGGAGAGTGGATGAATGGCCCTTCCATGTTGACACACACAGGTCTCTGGTAGAGTGCCTTGGAAATCTACACTGATTCGTGGCTTCACTCTGTGCTTGGTCACATTTTTATGAACTCACTAAAGTGTAGATGGCCTGTTCCCAGCCACCCCCTCCTTTAGCCACCGAGGTGGTCAGCTCAGGCCTCCCACACTGCACTGTTTACATCTTGTCCTGCATGACAGCTCTTGTACCCCGGGCACAGCAAAGGTGGGCTTTCATGGGAAGACTGAGGTTTGAACTCTAGCATTAGCAGTTACTGTCTGATCCTTAACCTCTTGGCATGTCAGTTTCCTAATCTGAGGAGAAATGCTGGCCCCTGTTGGGGGGCTGCCAGAGCTGGAGCCATTTAAAGCCTACAGCACAGGGCTGAGCACCTAGAAGCGTCCCAGTAAGGAGGCTGAGATCATCATTCATCATCATCATTTTTAGGTCTGCTTCCACCCCCACCACTGGACACAGAAATTTGTGCCGAGTTCATTCTGGGTTTCCTCCCCACTGCATTTACTGTGTAGCATATAAACACCTGCCGAGCACCCATAAGCCCACGTGTGAGGCAGAAGAGAACTCCATGGGAAAAGCTTGTGCTCCTAGAAGATGCAGATTTGGCATGCCAGATTCTAACTTAGGGTGAAGACAAGTCACTTGTCTGGGATGAAATGGGGAATCTGTTCTGTTACCAGCCAAGGTGGGGTGGGCCCTTCTGCCCAACAAATAGTAGCAAGCATTTCTCAAACATTTACTGGGAGCCAGCTTCAAGATGCAGAACCTGTCTGCTAACAGTATCAGGAGGTGTTGCCTGTCCTCAGCCTGGGAGTACAGCCCACTGGGTCAGCCTCAGAGTAGCCTTGAAGGCAGGCACTAGATAGTCCTCAAGTTATGGATCGGGACCCTGAGGTTTCAAGGACTGAATCATGTGCCCAGGGCCACAAGGGGTGAGAACCCTGGGAATCCGACACCTCAGCCAACATGTTGGTGATGAGCAGCAGGCCAGGGCAAGGAAACTAAAGATGAACCCCTCTCACTCACTCATGGACTGAGCATAGGAGGGTCCAGGAGGAATCTCCACCAAGAGGCTCACATCCTGCAGGGCAGGCACTGAGATCTGGACCTGTGGTGGTCAGTCCTGGCACTGGGCTAGGCTGAGGGACAGGCCATCTGGGCAGAGTGAGGGCAGGTGCAGAATAGCAAATTCTGGTACACCCAGGTAAGAGTGAAATGGAGACAAATGTCCCCAGATGAAGTAGGAAAGATCTGAAGCCGGTCCACAGGAACCCAAGGCAATGAAGAGCCTACTGCGGATCAACCGGAGGGATGTAGGGTGGTATTTGCTCTGCAGAAAGCCCCCTTTGGCCAGGCCTGGGCAGTTGGCTGGCTTGATGTCTTACCAGAAGACAGGTAAGGCAGCTGTGTGACCTTGGGCAAGTCATTTTACCTCTTTACCTGTTTCCTCATCTGTAATACAGAGGTACTAATAATATTACCTCGACAGGACTACTAAAACCTTAAGTGAACCAGTGTGCATAAAACACAGTGTTCTAGTAAGTGCTAAGTAAGTGTTTACTCTGATGATGAACAGACGATGGGTGTGGTGGGGTGTACATGGATAGATGGATGGACAAGTGGACAGGTCTGTAGGTGAATGGATGGATAGGTGGGCAGGTAAGGAGGGACTAGATGCCTAGAGTGATGAGCAGTGGGTGGGGCTTGTGAGATGACCCAGTCAAGAGAGATGGCTAAGTGTGGGGTATGACAGCAGCGGTGGGGCATGATGATGTCCCAAGGAGATAGGTGCAGAAGGCAAAGAGACTAAGGATACAGCCTTTAGAAGTACCCACATTTGGTGTGGTACGTGTGTTTTGGGAGGGTGGGCATTAAAGATAAAACAGGTACAGCCTGAGAACTGAGGGAAGAACCAAGAAATGTTGTCCTAAAGCCCTGGGGAGTTGAGTGTCATGGAGGAGGGAACAGAAAAATCAAATGCCAGTTGAGGTTAGAGAGGGACTGGTCATATGTTCACTGGAAGGAATACCCTGGAAACCACTGGTGACCCTGGTGGGAGCAATTTGTTTTAGATATGGATGGAGCTAGCCTGTCCCAGGCTGAGGAGCAGGTTGGGGACAGGAGACAAGAAGTATAGGTGGCTTCTGGAGAAAACTGGCTGTGAAGGAGAAGAGAGATACAGAGCAATACCTGGGGCGGGGGGCAGGCAGGTTCAAGGGAAGGTAAGTCTAGGGTTAGAAACTTGACATTTATTCACTCTACAGATGGAGCAGCCAGGATAGGAGACCACCCAGGGACAGGGATGCTGGCATCTATGGAAGGTACAGGAAGGTGGCACCACTGGACAAGAGGAGTAGAAGAGGGGGCGCACACTGCACGGGGAGCAGTGGAAGAGGGGGCACACACTGGATGGGGAGTGGTGGATGGGGGGACATGCACACTGGATGGGGAGCGTGGTGGATGGGGGGCACGCAACTAGACAGAGAGTGGTGGATGGGGGTGCGCACACCGGACGGGGAGCATGGTGGATGGGG
>NW_022589722.1:34821181-34839485 GCF_004348235.1 Phoca vitulina | reverse complement strand
GGTGCGCACACCGGACGGGGAGCATGGTGGATGGGGGTGCGCACACCAGACAGGGAGCATGGTGGATGGGGGTGCGCACACCGGACGGGGAGCGGTGGATGGGGGTGCGCACACCGGACGGGGAGCGGTGGATAGTGGTGCGCACACCTGACGGGGAGCGGTGGATGGGGGTGCGCACACCTGACGGGGAGCGTGGTGGATGGGGGTGCGCACACTGGATGGGGAGCGGTGGATGGGGGGTGCGCACACCGGACGGGGAGCGGTGGATAGGGAGTTGCACTCTGGATAGGGAGCAATGGATGGAGTAAGGAAGCCTCAAGGGTCTCTTTTAGGCACAGTGTCTCTGGACTGGGGGAAGGACCGACCCCACATATGTCCACAAACAAGGAGAATCCTGGGCTGTGACCTGGGAGAGGCAGTTCTCAGAGGGAAACTGGAAACCCCAGCTGAAGGGTTGGGAGAGACAGGGTCCTCCAGCCCCACATCCACCCCAGCCCCAGCCCCATTCCTTCCGGCCCCGTGCAGCCCCCAACCCAGCCGTACCTACAGACTTGGTCCGTGGAATCCCCTTCCGCAGGGAGCCGGGCAGCTTCTCTGGGCCTGGGAGGCCCTGGCGCTCAAACAAAGACTGTGGGAGTTGGGGGGTTATACGGAGGTTCTGGGACACTGGGGCTCCCAGTTCTCCATCCAGCCCCAGCCATCCTCCTAAGCCTGAGATCAAACACCCCATGCACTAATTCCAATGGTGCTGGCACCAATGGGGCCTGACCCAGGACTCAGACCCAGGCCCTGAGGTCTCCAGGGAGCAGGGGCACAGCCAGTGGGGGCCTGGGCATAGAGCACTGGATAGGGTTGATGTGGATGAGGCTCCGGGAGTAGCCCAGAAGATGCCAAGGGAGAGGAATGGCAGGGGAACAGAGACTAAGTTGTACCCTCCACAGGGCTGGGGTGCTCTAGGTGGTCCTGGGTGTGGCTCTGCAGGAGGTAACCCACGGCCAGAGCACTGAACACTCGGCATTATGTTCAGCTGTGGCCATTCTGGGGGCTGAGATTTCCCCACGTGTGAGAGGAGAAGCCACGGGGTCCTTCACCCCCACCCCTGGAGAGTAGGGTCCAAATGATGGACTTCCACCCCAGAAAAATGTACACACACCCAGCAGGGGACATGGAACTCCGACCCCCATGCTCCCCCTGCCTCCCCACTCCCTGTGCCCCCCAGCTGTTGGGATGACTTACACTGATCTCAGCAGGGGTGATCCTCCGACTTGTGGGCCGCTGTTTGACCGTGGCGGCTCTTGAGTCGGCGTCTGCGATGTCTGGCCTCAGTGTAGGCTCCGCGGCGGCTGCCAGGATCTCATCCAGTTTCTCTGCACAGCCAAGGGAGGCACGATCTCAGCCACCTGGACCCTAACCTGCTCCATCCCTGTGCAGCCCCACTGCTCAGACCTCCCCGCAAGGCGGGTCCACCTGGTGCTGCTAATGGAGCCAATGGACCCCGCCCACCCCATGTCCCTTCCTCCAGACCCGAGACTGGGGAGACTGGGAGCCAAGCAACATGCATCCCATCTGAGTCCTATGGCCTCTCTGTCCTCGGGGGCTGGTCCAGGTCACCCCCTGGAGCCCCACTCCAGGAAAAGCCTGACTGACCATTAGGGAGAGGACCAGGGGAGGGACGGCACTGCTTGGAGCCCGGAGTCTTCCTGACTTTGTCTCCCTCTTCTCCTCAGCACCTGGCATTTCTCGTCTGTCTGTGGCCCTGCTGTTCCTGGGGGCCACAGCCCGAGGACAAACCCTGGTGTTCAGCAGGTGCCCATGAAAGATGCAAGTAAGTCAAGAATGAGTGAGCAGGGGATCCTTCTGAAAACAGAACTCACAGTCCCAGGCTAGGGAACTAAAAAAAAAAAAAATGGCCCTAATGCAGACTAGGAGGCCAAAGAACCTTCACCCCAGAAAAGCAGCTCCACCCTGGGTGGGAGGTGCTGAGAAAAGAGGAAGATATTGGGAGGGCTGGTGCTGAAGGGGCTTCCACCAGCCCTGTAGGAAGAAGGTAAGGAAGAGGGGCTGACAGACAACAAGGCCCAAGAAGGGGGGGCCTCAGGCAGCGTTCAAATCCATCATAAAGAAAAGCTGTTTGCTTATTTTTATTAAAGCTGTTTAATGTTTTTTTTTGTTTTTTTTTTTAAGATTTTATTTATTTATTTGACAGAGAGAGGCACAGCGAGAGAGGGAACGCAAGCAGGGGGAGTAGGAGAGGGAGAAGCAGGCTTCCCGCAGAGCAGGGAGCCCGATGCGGGGCTCGATCCCAGGACCCTGGGATCATGACCTGAGCCGAAGGCAGACACTTAACGACTGAGCCACCCAGGCGCCCCAAAGCTGTTTAATGTTTTTAAAGGTGGTGTTTTTGCTTATCAACATGACTTGGAAATCTTGTTAAACACGTGTGTCTGAGAACAAGCAGCTCTGCCTGGATGCCTGGGGTGGTGCCCTCAGGCCCAGCATGTGGAGTGCAGCAGGGGTGGGGGCCAGCTCCTATACCCACAGTAGCCCCACCTCACCCCCCTCATCACCCAGGCTCTGAGTGCCCAAGCCCTTAGAAGCTCTGCCAAGCCTAGAGGACCATGCGTCTGGTCGTGCTTGGCCTCTCATAAATGGCCCCTGTCAGAGGACACGGTCAGCCCCACCACCTCCCACCAGCACCTCCTGTCTCTTCCTCCACAACCCACTCAGCAATCGCCATGGGGAAAGAAGTCAGCTCCTCCCAGCTGGCCGGCACCCAACCCAGACCAGACCTACACCGCACACCAACTCTCCTGACTTAACCTCTCTGTGCCTCAGTTTCCTTATCTGACAAAGCGAGCAGAAAAACAGCAGCTGCTTCAGTGTCTGTTGTAAGAACTGACATGGACATAAGAAGTGCTACAGTTCTGCCCTGCTCAGGGTTAGCACTGAAGACACACTGCACCTCATCTCCCCAAAGAGCCTATAGGCTCCCAGAATGTCCTGAGTGTCCAGCCTGAGCCCTGAATAATACAGTTCAACAAAGGTTACAACTCATCAGCAGAACCTGCTCCATCTACAGATTAGCTCACAGGTCCTGTGCCTGGCTCCCGGCACCACTGGGAGGGCTCGTTAGAGAGGTCGTCATCCTTGTTTTTGTAATGAAGCAAATAATTTCCCTTTGGAAGCTGAAGCCACCATCACCACCCTTTGTTCAGTCCTTGGTGACTTCCGGTTAGAAGAGCTTCCCATGACCCTTCTCTCATCCCTCAAAATCATACAAAGAAGATGCTGATACTGCCCTCATTTTACCCAAGAAGAAACTGAAGCTCTGAGATAAAGCGCTCCAGATCATAGATCCAATAAGTAAAAGATCAGACTTAACAACCATGTTATCCAGAAACCGCAGACATAAAGAGATGAGCAGAGAAGAAACATTTCCATGGGGCATGCGCCCACCTGAGCTGTGGATTTTAGAAGCTGCATCTCTAGGTCCAGAAGAACTCAATCCCAGAAACCAAAGCAGTGTGTACATGAAGTTAGCAAAGCAAATGTTGTTGGACATGGGGTGGGGGGGTTGCTGGGGCCAGGCAAGAATTATTTCCAAAAGGGAAAGAAGCAAGAATTCTGCAAACTACAAGCTGGTGAGATTGACAACAATCCCCACCATTATTAGAAAATACATTCTTAAATAAATTATTTTAGATACTTAAAAAAGAAAATGAAGCCCATTAGGAACCAGGTCTGGGGCACTGGGAACTACACACTCCCCTCAGCCTCACATACACCAGCTCTCAAGACTCCATATGCGGTGGGGACACAGCTCGGGGTGCAGCTGCTTAAACAACCAGAACCCAAGCAGGAATGAGGGGCCACAGGGGTGATGAACTGTCCGTCACTTCCCCTACAACTGGAAGAAGTGCGCAGGTCACTACATAGCACCCTGGGAGCCCTGCTAATGAGCTAAGTGACAGAACCAAAATATTCCAGAAATAGCTTGTGTGTCTGCCTCATAGGGTGAAGAAAAGTGTCCCTAGAGGACACCTAGTTTTAATCCCTGAAAAGACACTGGGGAAAGCACCTCACCTGGGACTGGGGCAAGGAGCAATGGGAAAACTCTGAGGGTAAGACTGCAGGCCAGCTGGAGAGCCTAGGCCCAGACAGATGGGGCCAGCATGTCCCCGGCATAGGGAAGGCCCTGTGGATCCCACAGTGAGGGATGGGTGGGCCCCAGGCACACAGACAAAAGAGTGAACACACCCGCCTGGGGCCACAAAGCCACCTCAGGCTTCCATCTGGCTCTGACTCCTATTTAGCCAAAAAAGAGTCCCCTGTCCACTCAGAGATGGAGGAAGCTGGCGGAGGCCAGGCCCTGAGATCTCACCAGATGCTGGACCTCAGACTCTGTCCCCACATGGAGGCTGCATTGCTTACAGCAAGGCTGGACACACAGAACACACAGGAAGGAGCCTCACAGGATACAGAGGAGGACTGAAGAAAGGAGCAGGGGGTGGTGAAGTCAACAGCCTGGGCTATGTTGGGCAGAGGAGCTCCAAGCTCCCTCCCCAGTGCTGTGGGGCCCAGACCCCTGCTCCAAAGGGATGGTCATCAGCACTGGGCTTGACCCTACAACAGGTCAGCACAGAAATGGGACCCACACACCGGGCACAAGGAGCCCCCAGAAAACAGGCAGAAAGGAGCACCATGGGCTGGAGCTGAGAAACCAGTGCTCCTGCGCCCACTGGCCCAGTCACCATGCTCCCTGAGGAGACCCACAGCTGAACCCTCTGAACCCTTCCCCTACCTAGCTCCAGGACATGGTACATGCTATGGCCTCCACTGGGAGGCCCTCCCAGCTCTGCCTCATCATGCTGCCTCAGTGGCCCTCACACCCCACCCCACCCCTACTCACCTGAGTCCCCAAAGCCCATGGCTGTGCCTCACTATCACACCCCCACATAGCCACACCCCTGGGAACTCCCCATCCGTCCTTCCCCAGCTCCCTCTACCATGCCCACACCAGATTCCCAGGGAGAAGGCCAACAGGAAGGTACAGCCCAGGCTTCTAGACCACCCTGACTGAAAATGGAACCTCCTCACACATCAGCATTTCCCTAGTCAGGGATCAGATAAAGCTGGGGGCCTGGGGACCCAGCAGATGACTCACCCCCTTTCCTTCTCCGAATGGAGGCTTGCAATCAAGAAACAGAGCAAAGGGGGTAAGAGGCAGGCTTCATCCCTCGGCATCTGGGCCCGCTTCCCACTCCCGTTTCCCCATCTTTCCCACTTCCCACCCCTCCCAACAATCAGGACCTCCCAGATCCCCTACAACCCCTGGCCTACACCTCCCTATCAGACCCTGAGTGGCAAATGTGCCCAAATGCCAAGTTGGTACATGGCTTGAAACTCAAGGTGGAAACAACCACAAGCAGACACAAGTGTTCATGTGCATGCATATCCAAGCACGTGCACACACACACACACACACAAACATACACACGTGCATAAATGTGCTCATGCACACAGACATGCACACACATCTGGAGATGTCCACACACAACTAAATCATACTTGGTTCAATCAACTCTTTGTTCAAAAAAAAGACAACCCCCCCCCCAAAAAAAACAAGTTCAGAGGCTACTAATAACTTCAGTGGTCACCCTTGAGTATTCTGTGCACTGTGTTTCCAACAAAGGGCAGGTCAGTGTGTTTGCCAGACCATGGCCAATCAGGGACCACACACTGGCATGGCACCTGCCCCGACATTCTCATCACAAAAGAAAAGGGACCCAAAAGTTCCAGACTTTTCATGGGAAAACAGATGAACAGGAGGGGCTCAGACCCACCAAGGCCCCTCCCTGGCCTGAGTCTCCACTGATCTCTGAAGCCCCAGCACATTATTGGTTCAAGCAGATGAACACATGGTGACCACAAAGAGCCCCCCATGCTGAAGGGCACTGGGAGTGTCCCACCCTTCCTCCTCCTCCCGCCACCTGACTCAGGACAAGGGCTCCTATCCCAACCTGTTCCTCTCAATCCCATTTCTGTCAGCCACCTCAGGCCTTCATTTTCTGGGCATCACCTCTGTTCACACCATCCCCCACCAGGACACTCTTTACCTCGTCTCTCTCCTGCAGGACCTGGCTTCTCCCTGAGTAGCAAGCAACCATCTGGGCATGAGCCCCAACCCTTGCCACCTGCTTTTTCTGTGGTCTCACACTTGCCTTTCTTGCCATATGTTCAGATCATCTTCTCAATAGACTACAGCATCCTAACAGGCTCTAGCCCTTCTCAACAATGTGACAGAGAACTGGCATGTTCTGCTGTCAATAAACCCACAGGTCTAATTTCTGTCTTATAAAAGCACAAATACTGGATCGTGGGATGATCCCTTAGGTACCTGGGGAAACCCTGATGCTGGCCCGGCTCCCTCAACCCTAGAGAAAGTCAGCCAGTGGTCTGGCTTCCCAGGACAGCAATCCTCTGGAGGCGGCAGTGGCTTCTCCCGGTCTGAATGGAGCTACATAAAGAGTCTAGGTCCAGCTTCAACAAAAGCTATGACCCCTCCTCACTCAGCAGTATGGATGGAGGCTCTGTGCTAAGCTGTCCCTCTGTCCTCCCCCAGCCTCTGTTCAGGTAAAAACTGGTGGAAACAATGCTGACCTGAGGCAGCAAGAAGACAAGGGTGTGCAGAACAACCCGGTCACACAGCAGCAGGAGCACCCCAGACCAGTACAGCGAGGAAGGAGGCTCTTCTACTCACTGGTTTCTTCAGATAGAAGCATCCCAGGAAGCAGAAGGCAATTCTGTTTCCACAGGTCTCTGTCCCCTGGTCCCTGGATGCCCACGCACCTCTTTGCGCAGAACTAGGAGGGTCCCTTCTGAACATGTAGCTGAACATGGCTATGTGACAGCCTCTGGAAGGAACTCCTGGGACCCACCCACCAGAGCCTTGGTCTGGTGTCTAGCCAGACCCAGCTGCCTACTGGTACTGGTTTATTGACCAGTCTGGATCCTCAGTCAGTATGGCGGATCAGCTGCCCATGGTTAGTCTTGGACCCTTGTGACCCTGGGGCCAGAAGTCTGCTGATTTCTCTGCCTCACTCTTCAATGAGCAGAGTTAGCCAGGTATAGAATTCTAGGTAGAAAAGCATTTTGATTCGAGACTTTTAAGTTATGTTTCCATTGTCTTCTAGCATCTACTACTGCTGATGAGAAGTCTGCTGTCCATTGTTCCTTTCTAAATCATCCAGCTTCTTTGGTAGTTAAGATTTTTCTTTTGTCTATGGTGTCATGAAGTTTTAGTATGACAGGTCTAGATGTAGATTTGTTTTTATTTCCTTGCTTGGAACTCATACTTCTTCAAAATGGAATTTCATGTCCTTGTTCAATTTCAGAAAATTTTTAGCCATTTACTCTTCATATATTGCCTCTTCCCCAATCAGTTCATTCTTTCCCTCTGGAACTCTCATTAGACTGGGATTTTCTCACTTGTCCTTCATCATCTCTTATCTGCTCTTTGACAGTTTGTGTCTCCCTATCTTTCTGTGCTACATTTTGGGTAATTTCCTCAGAATTATCTTCTAATTCACTATTTCTTTCTTCAACTGAGTCTAGTGTACTGTTTATCTCAATCATGGATTTTTTAATCTCAGTGACTATACTTTTTGTTTCAGTAACAGTTCTTTAGGAATCCTTTTAAAATCTCCTTATTCTTTATTTTGGGGGGGGGGGGTACCGTCCTTTATCGGCTGTCATAAAGGGCTGTCCTTTATGAGTTCTGTTACTTCCTTAAACGTTGTATTTAAACATCTCATTTTGTGCCTTTCTTATTCTTCTATGATTTCCAGGGGGTTTTTTGATGCTAATGCCAGTCCTTGGGCTTGGTTCTAGTTTTCCCACTTCTCATGGGTCCACAGCCACAACTCTTGGCTTTGTGGAAGCATCAGAGCCCCAAACCCTGCCCTTAGGGTCTATATACTGTCCCAAGCCCCCTTGGACTATGGAAGCATCATCAGCTTCCTCTCACTTTCTTAACTGATTCCTCTCTTTATTCTTGAGACCTGGGAAATTCCTCTTCCTTTGTTTTGAGTTGGCTATCTATTTTTGACTTTTACTTTATTCAGAATATTTATGGACAAGAGAAGTATGACTATGTCAATCTGGTCTATCTTAGTGGCTGTCCTCCTCCTCCTACACTGCAGTCAAGAGTACCTGCTTGGAAGGGGGGTGGCTCAACCTGTGGCCAGGACGAGGTCAAGGATCACTCTATTAGTAAGGTCAGCAATAATTTTGGGGGACAGCTAAGTGTTCTTTCTATGGCTGGGGAAGAACAAAGCCTGAAGCCAGGGCTGAGGCTCAGTCTAGAACCAGGACCAGGGCCTCTCCTGTGGCCAGGACTAGGTCAGAACTCAGCCTAGGACCAGAGTCAGCATTCCTTCCATGGCTAGAGCCATTGTAAAGTCTGGGACTAGAACTGGGTTTGAATTACAGGAAGATAGAGCATGTTAGCAGGCATGTCTATCGGGACATGCCCAATGTCAACTGCCACATATGTCAGGACACGGTCATGTATATCTGGACATGCCTATGATGAGGCTACTAATGGTCACATATATCAAGACATGCCCACAATGAGGCTATTGGGGGTCACCCTGGGATCATGCCCACATCATGCCCCATCAAAGCCCTGACACACTCTTATTTGCCTCTTGTAGCTCACGAGGGCCTATCCCATCATCATGCTAGCGATGTTCACACAGCCCTGTCAGGTCAGCAGCTCACTGTAACCCCTGCTTAACTGATGAGTGAACAGGTGCTAAGGAGGCAAAAACAAGCATAAAGATCACACAGCTAGCGCCAGCAAAGCCAGGGCAGAGCCCAGGTCCCCCGACTCCTGCTCTGTCCTCACTTGGATGAAATGAAGGAGTAAAGTCCAACTGAGGTGTGCAGAGCCAGAGTAGCAGGTGCACGTGCACGCAAACACACTGGACGGCCAGGTCCTGCTCCCTGACCATCAGTCCTGGTGGGCTCACTGTCCATCTCTAGCCCTCAAGCCATCCATGTGTCATCCCCCTCCACACCAGTTCAGCACCCACCCATTTACCTTTGACCTTCCTACCACACCTTCATATGTTTGTCTGTCTGTCCTTCTCCCCCGCCCCCCCAACGTCTCTGCCTGGCTTTGGCCCCAGCTCACACCACCTGGCTTCCCACCTGGGCTGTCTGCCCACTGTCCACCCCTGCTGCTCACCAAGTTCCTCAAGTTCGGCCGTCATGGACTTGGAGCGCAGGGTCAGCGTGGTGCTGGGGGCCCTCTTGGGGGGCGGCGGGGCTGCAAAGAAGAGGGAGGCCTTGGACCTCCTGTCCAGCAGCAGGCAGCGCGGCGTGGCCAGGTGCAGGTGCCACTTGCGCTCTACCGCCTGGATCTCCTCGTACTCCCGGGAGGATGCGTCGCACTGCGCCAGGATCTTGTTCAGGCTGCGGCTGGATGCAAACTTCTTCATGGCGCTGGGAGCGCAGGGGGGTGCTGAGGGCCCCGCGGGGCCAGGGTAGTTGGGGCCTCAGGAGGGAGGTGGTCAAGGGCCCCAGTGGGGGTCACGGTGCTGGCCAGCTCCTGCCTGAGTGCCCACCCTGTCGTCCGAGGGCTGAGCAGGGGGGCCCCAGAGCCATGAGGTGGGGGCTGGGAGGGGTCTCCCGGCAGGCTGGGCTCCTGCTCCTCCAGGGCTCCCCCCAGGCCCTGGGAGCCACTGCCCCTCGGGGGACCGGGGTGTGGTCAGCAGAGCCAGGACCTGGGCTGGGCTGGCCCAAGCTGGCAGAGCCTCCCGGGCCCGGGCTGTGCGGCGACGTCGCGGGGAGAAGACGCTTTTCCTCTTCCCTCAGGTGCCGCCTCCCCCTTCCCTCCGACAATAAGCCGCGGCAGCGTCAACCTCACAGTTGCTATGGCAACCCCGGCCTCCAGGCAGCTGCCGGCAGTGTCGGGAAGGAGGGCTCTTCCACGCCAGGGGCTGGGAGGGACGCCGGGAAGGAGGGGGTGGGGATCTGAGGAGGGGCAACCTGGGGTCAGGGGTCAGAGGCTGGGGGCCAGGGTGGGCAGCCTAGCATCAGGGACTGGGAAGGCACCCAGGCCATGAATGTGGACACTTCACCTACGGTTAGGCATCTGACGTCAACAGTCTGGGGTCAGGGGGCGGGGAGAGGAACGGGGGCCTGGGGTCAAAGGTCTAAGGTCAGGAGTCAGAGGGGAATGTCTGAGCACAGAGGTCTGAAGCCTGGCCCCTCACCTCTGCGCCGAGCCCCATCTTCTTCCGGCTTCCTTGTCACAGACACAACCTTCATGACGAGGCGGTTCCCGCCCTGGCGGATCAGAGCCACCACCTGCTTGTGCCCGACCTTCACCACGTTCACCCCGTTCACCTGGGACAGACAGGTGGGTGGTGGGGACGTTCCAAGGGTGTCCTCCTTCGGACTTAGAGGCCAGCACCCCACCTGCTGCACAGGTAAGGACGCGCCTCACCTCGATGAGGAAGTCTCCTGTGCGCAGCCCGGCCCTCCAGGCCACGCCCTCCACATCCACCGACTCAAGATACTGGAGCGCAGGGAAGGCTGGTGTGGGTGTAAACTCCTCGATGGGGGTCTCTGCTGCGGGGGGGGGGGGGGGCAGTTAGGAAGGTGCGTCACCAGCACGGTCCAGGTGGAAGAAGCTGCCACACAGCAACCTCCCACAAGTGGTTCAACACGCTGAACCAAGGACCATTGAGGCCGGAGGTCCTGGGGCTGCCCAGGGTAGAAATCCTCCCTCAGCCCCACCAGAGGGAACTCCCATTCCATCAGACACACTCCAGCAGAGATCTTGGAAATCATCAGGGCGAAGAGACTACTGCCTTGTACTGAGACATTCCAAGCCAAGAATACAGTCAGAGCAGAGGGGCAAGGCAGGGTGGGGCCAGAAAAAGAGAGTGTCAGGGGCAAGGCAGGGGAAGAGGGGCCAAACTAGCAGGGAGAGAGGGAGTGGGGGAGGAAGGGGCAAAGGACGGGGCAGGGGCAAGGCAGGATAAAAGGGTGAAGCTGGAGGGCAAGGGGGAGGCAGGGGCAAAGGACGGGGCAGGGGTGAGGGATAGCGGCAAAGCTGCAGGGCAGGGGTGAGGCAGGAAGGAGAGCAGCGAGGAGGAGCAGAGACAAGAAACACCTGAGCAGGGTGCAGCCCCTGCCAGCCTGACACCCCAGCCCCACACACACTCATGGTGCCGCCTACCCTTCATTACCTTTGGCTCCCCGGAGCACAAAACCAAAGCCCTCATGGTCCCGTTTCTGCAGGACAGCCACCTTGTCGTCAATGACATAATCACTGGTGGAGGAAAGCAGGGAGGGGTGAGGAGAGCCCCGCCAGAGAGCACAGCTGGCCAGGCTGACCCTATGTGTGCCCCAAACAGGACCCCACAGGCACAGCCCACCCCGGGAAGTTGCCCTTGGACTGACGCAGGAAGGCAGAAGACAGAGGTGGGCTGGGTATCACCTCCCCTCCTCTGCCCTCTTCATCCCCAGGCCTCCTCGACCAGCTTTTGTCCTCCCTCCATACCTGATGTCCCATCCGCATGCACGCCTACCCTTGCCCACCTGCCCCCCCACCTGTACCTGTGTGAAGTGAGACTGTCATAGGAGCCCACTGTGTAGTGGCGGAAAAGGCGCTTCGTCCGGTCCTCCCGGGTTTCTGAGGGGAGTTTCAGGAGCTGATGGAGGGCCACATCCTCCAACTGACCTGAACTGCCCCTCAACCATGCTGGGCACCAGCCTCTGCCCACACACACACACACACACGGAAGTGGGGGGCCCAAAGATTCTAAAGTAAGAAGGCTGAGGGGACCATGTTGGAAATCCTGGCCTCTGGGGGTCAGGGCCCATAATGGGGAGGAGCTTCAGCTCATCTCTCTCCTGAGTGGCTGCACACAGCAGACGGGGCAAGTCCAGGGCCGTCTTCAGAAGGGGTCAGCAAGCCCCAGAGCTAAGAGCAAAGAAGGTGTGTACATGTGCAAGCACACGTGTGTGACTTGGTGTCATGTGTGAGTGCTGATTCATACGGGTGTGTCGTGCCGTGGGCTATACGCACGGTCATGAAGTGTCACCGGGTCCTCACTGAAACTCTCACAAGAGCCCACGGACACTCAACTTCCCAGGTTCCCTTCCTCCAGAGCCTGCCTCTGAGTGGGCAGGAGGTCCAGGTGTGGGGCTGGGTCCCCTTCCCTGATGTCACGGCATCCCACAGAGCCTTGTCCCCATTTGTAATCTTGATCCCAAAGTCTCTCACGGCTGTTGCAGGGCTGGCCAGCTGTCCACCTGATGCCCCACCCATGGCCTTGCTGATTCCCTGCAAGCCTGCAGCTTCCAGTCCGCACCCACAGCCACAAACCCCACCCCACGCTCCAGGCTTTCTTCTCCAGTTACCTGTAAGACTCTCCCGCACCTCAACCCCCACTCCTGCCCCTCCTGGCTTCCATCTCTCCAGGACCCTGGAAGGACCCCAAGACAGCTCTACCACACTTCACACTTCATCCACAGCTCCGCTCTCATTCCCTATCATTCTAGCATTTCTCAAGATTAATTCATTCATTCAGCAAGTATTTAGAGAGTGCCTACTATGTACCAAGCACTGTTGTCTTAGGCTCTGAGAATACAGCAAAGAACAGAACAAAACCTCTACCCTGTGGAGTTTACCATCTAGTTGAAGAGAGAGAGAACAGAAAGACAGGAAACAGGTATATGCATAACATGTCAAATGCTGGCAAACGTTAGGAGAGAAGTAAGCAGGATAGGGGTACAGAAAAAGTTTGCAGTCTTAGGGTGGTCACGTGAAGGCTCATCAGGAAGGGACAGTTAGGGAGAGGCACAGAGCATTAGGGAGCAGTCTGAGGACTCTGTGGGTGAAGGGCTTCCTGGCAGCAGGGGTACACAGGGCAAAGCCCACATAGCAGGATTGGCTTGGGATGTTCAAGGGACAGCAAGCAGCCCATGCAGCTGGAGCAGAGGGAGTGAGAGAGACGAATGAGATCAGAGAGGGAACCTGTGATTGACTGTGAGCTCCTCCCAGGTAAGGATCACATCTCATGTATTTCTGTGATCCCAGCACATACTACAGTGCCTGGCACATAACAGACCCTCTAAATGCTAACTGGAAGGACAGACGGGTGGACAACTGGCTGAGTAGATGGGTGCACGGATGGACAGACAGAACAAGATATAGGTAGAAAAATAGATCAGATCAAAGGTAAATAGATACAGAAGTGGACGGAGGAAAAGAGAACAGGCTGGGAGGGTATGGATGGATCAAAGGGTGGTAGATGGATAAAGGAATGGATAGGTGGCCTGGGTGGGTTGACAGAGAGGGGATAGCTGGACTGGTAGATTGATGAATGTATTGATCAATAGATGGACAGATGGCTGGGTGGGTGGATAGATGGAAAGAGGGGTTGGCTGGGTGGGTTGATAGAAGAGTAGATGAACAGCAGGAAAGGTGAGTAAGTCAAGGGATAGATGGATACAAGACTAGATAGAGCAGTGGCTGAATGGAAAAAGGAAAGAATCCCTATTAATATCAGAAGACACAGGCATCAGGAAAAGTATTGGTCCTGCTTTTAGGATCCTGCCACTAATACGATTCTCACTAAGTCAACAGACCCCTTTGAGCCTCTCCTTGTAGAACAGGGAAATTCTCCTTGGAGGGTCCTCTAGGTTCCGATACCTGTAATTTATCACCCTAACCCTCCCAGTAGCTCATCTGCTCCCTTCTCTTCTCTTCCAAAACATGGCCTGTCGTGCACCTGCACCCACCATCCTGCCATTCCCAAGACCAGAGCAGGCCAGGGCTCATCATTGCGTGGGGGGGGGGGGGCGGGGAGGGCATCAGACCCCTTCTTGCCTGTCACACCCTTCTCCATGCTGACCCAACTTCTAAATATTCATAGCGCCTGCCTGCAGAAGGACCCCCTCAAACTCCACAGTTCATTAGCCTCCAGTTTTTAGATTTTGTCAAATTATATTACATAACACAAATTCATTTTCCAGTTTTATTAATCAGACACATAGAATCCAGCTGAAGTGAAAACACACAGCATGACCCTCCAAGTACTGGAAAGACAGGGAAAGAGGGAAGGAGGAAGAGGAAGGGGGAAGGGGAGGAGTTTCCAGGTGTCCCACAGACCCCTCTGTCCGCACAGGACTTCCCCTCACTTCTCAGCGCTCTGCCCGCAACTGCCCCTTTTACCCCTTCTGCCCCAGACAGGTGCCTGAGGGGTACGCTCTCTGACGACCCTGGGCATCAGCCTGGCCCATACGTGCTGGCACAGTGTCCCCTTTTCGGCCTCTAGTCCCTCTCTGCCCTACTCCAGTCCCAGAAGCAGATCTTTCTTTGGATCTGGGCCTGCTGGAAGCGGGTTCCCACTCCTGGGCTGCCCTCTGGCCTCTGGCAGAACTCAGCCCCTGGGTCCCAGATCAGAGACTATACACCCAGGGCGGCTGGTGGCTGGGTCTTCAGCTGAGGACAGAGATTACTCCTACCCCTTGCCAGCAGGCACACGCACAGGCCTCTCTCCATCTGCCCACCCATGGAAGGGTTCCATCTACACAGGTACCTTCTGAGACTCTTTCAGGTGACAAACCCCAGAGCCACCCTGGTCTAGCAGCCCTGCAATTGCCCTGAGGCCTATAGCTCCTTCTCCAAGCTACTCCTTGCACTCTCCCATCTCCAGAGCTTCAGCCTACCCCAGCCCTCTCCACCTCCTCACTCTGTCCTGCCTGGGCCTTTGCCCCAACCCTAAATGACCTGCACCATCAAGACAGCACACCCCAGTCTCCTGCAGCACTGCCACAAGCCACGAAGCTCCTCCCCCGGTCCCACGGCCACCTGACCGGCCTCATGCTCCCCACCCCAGTCCTGCCGCTCCTCAGTGCACACACGAGCTTCACGCACCCAGAGCCCCTGCAGAGTGGTGGCTACAGCACAGACCCTGCAGCTCACGGCCCACACCACACACAGGGCTCTGCCTTCCTAGAGATGAGCTAGCAACTGCCCGCACCTCCCAGACCTGCTGGGACGAGTCAGAGAAGTCTCCTCCGTGAAAGTGCTGAGAACTGTGCCAGACATCCTGACGCAGCTCGGAGCACGCTAGATGCCAGCACGTGTAATCTAGAACAGCAGGCCATGTTCCAGCACACAGGCTCTGCCCCTATCCCCACCAGCTGACCACCTAGCGGACTCCCCGCTGTCCTACGAGGCTGCTCTCCGACTCCTCCAGGCCAGCTCCGGGGGGCTCCCCTGTGCCCCCGCCCGTTACAGGACCCCACTGACATATGTGCTCTCGCTGCTGGGCACACCCACTCCTTTCTAGGCAGAGAACCAGCCTCTGTGACCCCGCTCCTAACACAGGGCCCAACGCACATCAAGATTTGCTGTTCTCAAATCCCAGCTTCCAACTCAGCTTCTGGATCCACACAGTGCTCAAACCAGAGACTTCATTGCCCCCCCAAGGGGGAGCATAGGATCCAGTCCCTACTCAACAAGTCCAGAGGCCCCTTCTTCACCACCCTCCTCCATGAAGTTGGTACCAGGACCCAAACCTCTAAAATCATTCCCCACCTAGACACACTGCCCCACCTACCCTCCAGAGGCAGAAAACAGGGGTCAGTGTCCCTTCCCTGCTCCCAGCCACCAGGAGAGCCATCAGGGCAAGACAAGGAATGGTTGAATAAAGGAGGAAAGGCACCTGCTCAGGAGCAGGTCAGCAGCCGCACTCCTGCTTGCCTGGGCCTCGGCCATGCTCCACATAGGGCAGAGGTCCAGGCCACATAGAGGTTGGCTCCCCTTGGGAAACCCTCAACCCAGGGTAATGGAGCACAGCAACCCTGGGCCCAAGCCCTCCATGTGCACTCTCAGTCTAGACACACCGCTGGTAACTACCACTGGTCACCACTCAGGAGGGGGCTCCCTTGTGACACCTGTTCTCCAAGGCAGAAATAACACTCATGGGTCTGGGGGCTCCTAGGACCCCCGAGTACTCATGGCAAGGTTATACCCCAGACACACAGCCAGCCCTGGCCTGCGAGCCACAAAAGGGTCAGCCCCTGCTTACTCCTGGCAGGACCGCCTCAGATCCCCCCCAGAGGGGTCCTTTCTGGAGGCCCAGCCAGTCAGCAAGGTCTGACTAAAGCTGCTCCCCAGCCTTAGAAACTGAAGCCTTTGCCCTCATATCCTCCCTCCAGGCTAAGGATGCAGCCATACCCACCCGCTGCCCTCAGACCATCCTGGCCCCAAGGCACCCCACGACAGCCCCTCTGGGCCCAACTGGCCTCATTTCCTCTTGGCTGGTCCAGGCCTCCCTGCACTGCCCACTTGGACAATCTGTCCACTTTGGAAAGACGCCTCTTTTCTCATACTGACCTCTTTACTTGTCTGCCAGCCACACAGGAATCTCACACTCCAAACACCCAGGATTACTGTGAGGACTACGTGTGGGGGGGGGGGGGGGTGTGGATTATGGTCACTGGGAGTCACGTGTGGGATCACAGAGAGATACACAATCATACTGTGTGTCCTATGAGCAGGCTGCAAACACCCACATGTGCTCACAAGTACGTACAGGGTGCGTGCACACTGTGTCTGTCATGTACACAAGTTTGTGTCCACTTTGAACGTGTGTTTGAGTTTAGTCTTTTCTCTGTGAACATCCATGGATTTAGCTCCAAGCAAGACCAAAGGGGAGCAAGAAGGGGCAGTGCCCCTCGGGAGCTGCTCAGGGGCTGTGGGGTCACTCACCATGCCGTGTGTCATACTGTCTCATCTGCACCTCCTCCACGCAGTCGGCCGGGAACCAGCCCGTGCGGCCTTTCACGGTCCCCTCCCAGAAACCGCCCTCCCCAATGCTGAGCACTGGAGGGACAGAAGCCAGACAGCTGTCAGGGTGCAGCAGGACACCCAGGGGCCCACCCCACCCACCACCTCAGGCTCAGGTTCTGCCCACCACCCGCCTCCTTCACCCTTTCTCTCCTTCTCTCCCCTTCCCTTCCTTCATCCTCCTGGCTTTTTCCCTGGGAAGATTTTGGGATCCACACAGCAGACAGAAATGAACAGATGGACACAGCACAGGATAGGCATGTGGAGGACAGAAAGACACACAGATGGACACACTCGAGGGGGGACAACAGGCAGAGGCAGGGGCCACAAGCCTGTTCCTGCCCTCCCAGTTGACCCCTCTTCTCCCACCTCTTGTTGCCCACCCCAGGGGTCACTGCCAAAAGCTCAGGGTCATTGTGCTGTGGCCAAGAGGTTAGGCCACATGATGGACCAAAGGAAGGCCGACCTCACAGCTGTCTCCTTCTCAGGCTCCCATGGACGTAGGGCACCCATGAGGATAGGACCCCAAAGACGACAGAGGCCCCCATAATGAGAGGAGCTTGTCATGGCACAGGATACCCCCAGAACACAGAAAGCGTCAGTGATAAAAACCTTCATAAAACACAGACACCCACATAATTGTCACAGATATCCCCCACAATGGGACAGGGTCCCCACATATCACAAGGATTTCCAATGAATAAGTCCCAGAAGTGACACAGGAATCCCATAATTGGAGGAAGGTCCCTGATGGGATAGGGTCCTTCAAATATACAGAACCCCAATGACACCAACCTCCATCATGACACAAAAACAGCCCCATGACGAGAGGCACCTCTACGGTGACAACAGGGAACCCACAGTAGCAGAGGATTGAGAGGGACCCACATGACAGGACCCCCGTAAAGACAGACACCCCTCCCTGACACAGAGCCCTTCACGGTGACACAAGGAATCCCCAGTGGCAGATGCATCCCATAATGACCACAGCGGCTCAGAGTTCCAGAGATACCCCCAATGACAGAGACCCCAAAAACGGCATCAGCCCTTCCACGATCGCGGAGGACCCCAATCGTGCACCCGGGAGTGGTGCCCCCCCGCGCGCCCCACGACCCCGCCCCCCGCGCCCCCCTCACCCTTCACGGCCTCGCCGCGGTGCAGCGGGATCTCGCCCTCGCCCTGCGGGCTGTGCGCCTTCACGGCGATGAACTTGCGGCCGGGGACGGCGCTGTAAAGTTTCCGCTTCGGGCCCCGGGGCGGCGGCGCGGGGGGCGCAGGGGGCGCCGGACCGGGGCCGGGCGCGGGGCCCGGGCCGCCGGGGCCGCCGGGCCCGCTCGGGCTGTAGACGAACACGTAGGTGACGGACGCGATGCCGGGGGGCAGCGGGCACGCGAAGCCGGCGCCCGGGGCCTCCATGGCGCGCGG
>NW_022589722.1:34805345-34820781 GCF_004348235.1 Phoca vitulina | reverse complement strand
GGGGACTAGGCCTCCCTCCACACATTCCCCACCACCACCCCCTGCCGCCCCTGCAGCTCAAATGCCAAAGGGGATCTCCTCCCCTGAGGTGTTCTCCCTCCATGGTGCACTGAACTTCCTCAGTCCCCTCCTGGCCACTCACCAGGAGCTCCCCCTACCTGAATCACTGCCCATCTAACTGCTTCTTAGTCCTGGGCCCCAGCTGTCAGTGTCCTTCTGAGACCTTTAGGACTCCCTGCTATTAGCTCCCACCACATCTGGCATCTAGGCACCGACTAAATATTTGTAGAAAAATAGTAATAATCCTGCCGTCCCACACAGAGCAGGTCTTAGTTCTATGTTTGCCAAAAGGATAAATGAATATACAAAAAATAAATGAAAACAGGGCATCTACAGGTTTTTGTTTCTGCAAAACTGAAACATCCCAAAGTTTGTTCTTTTAGACACTGGGCTGTCCTACCCTTAAGAAATCCATGGGACATGCAAAAGCTTCAGGGGAGAACTGAGGTGATTTGGAGCAGGACAGACAGCGTTGGAGTCTGGGCAGAGACACGGAGAGAGAGGAGACATCACAGATTACAGCTGCACAAGCAGGGACAAAGGCAAAGGAAGAAATTGCTTTTATAAGCTCCTGCTGCACCCCAAGCCCTCTGCTGAACACTCAGGCTTAGAAAATTTGGGAACCAGGTCTACGTGGGGCCCAATTATGCTGCTTCCTAGCTCTGTGACTTTAGACAAGTCACTTACCCCATCAGAGCATCAGGACCCTCATCTGTAAAATAGTGTTAATAGAGCACAGCCTCACGTATGGCCAAAGTTAAGTGAAACAATACACATATGCTGCTCAGCCCAGCTGTCATCTTGAAAACAAAATGCTGTTTATGTAACTCATTCAACAATGTCTCCTGAGCACCTTCTATGTGCCTGGCTCTGGGGAAGCTGCAGGAGGACAGCTCCTCCTCGAAGTGCCAGGAGGAGAGATGCCTTAACCAGCAGTGGCTGGACTGTGCTGTGGGCCAGGGGATCCCGGTAGGGACCCCTCACCTGCCCAGGTTCCCGAAGGCTTCCCGAAGGAAACAACTGCATGGAATTACTGCTACCTTACTGATGAGAAACCCAGGCGCAGAGTGGTTAGCTGACCTGTCCAAGGCCACAGTCAGCAGATGCCAGGTCTGCACTGGACCCCAACCATTTATCTGCAGAGCCAGTGCCCACCCTCCTACTCCCCACTGTCCAGCCCACCGAGGCCGGTGGGACTTTAGCCCAGGCTTCTTCCTCTGAGTTCTGGGGATGCCAAGTCCCTCCCATGTCCCTGGTTCTCAGGGTCCCAGCGCTAATGGTAAGGGGTAAAGAGTAAAACCAGAGAGTCTTGTGGTTCTACAGGGCTGGAGAGGTGGGGGAAAGACGAAGACTCCCTCTTGGAGACAGGCTAGGGGTCACCTATAGGTTTCAAGCCCTCATGGAGATGAAGCTCCATTCCCTAACCCCTTACCACACACCACCCAGCCCTGCCTCATCTCAGCCTTTACCCTCCTCCTAGCACTGCAGGAAACTTTACAAAGCACAGAGCTGGCCAAACTCTCTCCTTCAACATCCTCCCTAAGTTCCCCTCAGGACAAATCCAGCTCCAAAAGATCAGCATGGGGGAGCCTGCTCCAGCCAACAAGGCCTCACTTTCTTCCCTTTCCCATCCAGGGAGGCCTGTATGGGGGACCTGGGAGTCCCCCACCCCGAGCCTCAGCCCATCACTGTAGAGGTGTCAGGCACCACTAGGTCTCTCCCTGCCTCTCCATGCTGGCTCCTCCTGCTTGGGTCCCAATAACCCACCCACCCAGACCCTGCCAGGGCCTCCCAGACGCCTCCTACCTGATCTTGCTCTGGCTGCCCCTGCCTGCTGTGGGGCCACCGATGTCATTCTCTTGGTCACCATCCCGATCTCGGTCTTTCTCCTCCTGCAGCCGCTGGAGCAGCAGCTGATGGGGGAGGCTTCGCAGCGAGGGTCCAGGAGAAGCTGCCGGTTGCACCTCACCCTTCAGGTTGATGTCACTGGCTGAGCGCTGCAGGGGCCGAGGGGAGGCCAGGCCACTGGGGCCAGCCAACCGCCGCCGCTTTGCATAACTGGGGGTTTCCCTGAATGGTACTGGGGTGGGAGTGGGGGGGTACAGATGAGACTCTGGGCAGCCAGGTAGGGTGACCAACTTACCCTGGTTTGCCTTCCAGATTTTAAAACTAAAATCCTATGTCCCAGGAGCTGCCTCAGTCCTGGGCAACCAGGACAGTTGGCCAGCCTATCACCGAAGCTACCATTGGGGGTCAATCCCAAACTGCCTCTAACTCTAGCTTCAGAGGCAGAAGCCTGCTCCTCCTGTCAGCCAAATGAGGTCTTGGGCATGCTCAGATCTGCTCTTGAAACTGCCCATTTCACAGGGTTCAGCCGAGGCAGAACAGGCCACATGTGACAAATCTCACCAGGCTACTGCTGTACTGGACCATCTATGGTTAACTAAAACGAGGGAAACCATAAAAGACGTTCTAGACCAGGGTTTGGCAAAATTCTGTAAAGAATCAGATAGTAACTATTTCAGACTTTGCAAGCCATATAGCCTCTGTCCTAAAGACTCAGCACGGCCACTATAGCACGAAAACAGCCACAGACAATATATAAGCAAATGGGTGTGGCTGAGTTCCAATAAAACTTTATTTAAAAAGCAGATGGTGATTTAAAAAACATGATCCAACTATATGCTATTTACAAAAAGAATCACTTTGGATCCAAAGACACAGGTAGGTTTAAAATAAAAGAATAAAGGAAGATATTTCATGTAAATAGTAACCAGGAGAGCTAAGTAGCTATATTTATATCAGACAAAACAGACTTAGAGATAAAAAGTGTTACAAGAGACAGAGGACATTGTATATTGAAAAGGTGTCAATTCATCAAATATATTAACAATTATTAACATACATGCACCAAACAACAGAGCATCAAAATATATGAAATAAACGTTAACACATTTGGAGAAATAGACAGTTCCATAATAATATTTAAGACTTCAACACCCCACTTTCAATAATGGATAGAACATCTAGAGGGACAATCAGTAAGGACATAGAAGACTTGAACCAATTAGACCTAACAGATATGTGTATAGAACACTACAGAAAACAAGAGAAGAATATATATTATTCTCAAGTGCACATGCAACATTTTCCAGGACAGACTATATGTTAGGCCACAAAACAAGTCTCAATAAATTTAAATGAGTGAAATCACACAAAATATCTTCTCCAAGCACAATGGGATGAAGCTAGAATTCAAGAACAACAACAACAACAAAAAACCTGAAAAATTCACAAATACATGACAATTAAACAACACACTCTTAAACAACCAGTGTGTCAAAACAAATCACAAGGAAATTAGAAAACACTCTGAGAAAATAAAAACAAAAACACGCCAAAACTTATGGGATGCAGCAAAAGCAGTGCCAATAAGGAGATTCATAGCTGTAAACATCTATATCAAAAAAGGATAAAAGTCTCAAATCAATAAGCTAAGTGCACCTCTTAAGGAACTACAAAAGAGAAGCAAACCAAACCCAAAGCTAGCAGAAGGAAGGAAATAAGGATAGACAAAGATAAATGAAATAGAGAACAGAATATAGAGAGAATCAATGAAAACAAAAGTTGTTTCTTTGAAAATATCCACAAAACTGACAAACCTGTAGCTAGACTGACTCAGAGAAAAAAGAGAAGAGGGACACAAATAACTAAAATCAGAAGTGAAATTGTAGCACTGCTACCAATCTTATAGAATTAAAAAGGATTAAGGGAATACTATGAACAACTGTATGCCAACAAATTAGATAAGTTAGATGAGATGAACAAATTTCTAGAAAAATACAGATTACCAAAACTGACTCAAGAAGAAATAGAAAATCTAAACAGACCTGTAACAAGCAAAGAGATGGATCAAAAATCACAAATCTCCTAACAAACACAAGTCCAGCATCAGACAGCTTCACTGGTGAATTCTACCAAACACTTAAAGAAGAATTAACACCCATCCTTCTCAAATTCTTCCAAAAACTAGAAGAGGAAAGAACACCTCCTAACTCATTCTATGGGCAATTAAAAAAATAAACAAAGGACTTGACATTTCTCCAAAGAAAATATACAAATGGCCAATAAACATCATTAGCCATTAGGGAAATGCAAATCAAAACTACGAGATACTATGTCACACTGACTAGAATGGCCACAATAAAAATAAAAATAATAATAATAATAATAATAATAATAATAAAAACAAACCAATGATTACAAGTGTTAGCAAAGATTTGAAGACTTTGAAATTCTCATCCATTACTGGTAGGAATGTAAAATGGTAAAAAACAATTTGGCAGTTTCTCAAAAAGTTAAATATAGAATTATCATATGGCCCAGCAATTCCCCTCCTAAGTTTATACCCAAAATAACTGAAAACAGGTATCCAAACCAATACATTTCACACATGTTCATAGCAGCAATATTCATAATAGCCGAAAGGTAGAAACAACCCAAGTGTCCCGTTGAAGAATGTGTGGATAAACAAAATTTTATATATACAAACAATGGAATACTATTCAGCCATAAAAAAGAATGAAGCAGTAATACATCCTACAATATAGAGAAGCTTGAAAACAAGCTGAGTGAAAGAAGCCAAACACCAAGAGTCACATATTGTAGGATTCTATCTATGTGAATATCTAGAACAGATAAATCTATAGAGACAGAAAGCATGTTAAGGGTTAAGAGAGGTTGAGGGGGAGGGGAATATGGAATAATTACTTTATGTACGCAGGGTTTCCTTTTTTGGATGATGAAAATCTTTGAAATTCAATAAATGTAGTTGTATAACACTGTGAAAGTATTAAATACCACTGAATTATTCAACTTAAAATAATTAATTTTATGTTATGTAGATTTAACTCTAAATGAAACATAAATCCTCAATTTTAAAGCCTCAACTTAAAAAAAAAAAAAAAAAAAAAAAAGCAGACTGTGGGCTGAATTTGGCCTGTGAGGCCTCATTTGCCAAGCCCTATTCTAGATTCCTCTTAGAGAAGTGTGGGCCATGGACCATCAGCCTCACCTCAGAGCCGAAACTCTGGAAATGCAAACTCTCAGGATCCACCCAGAGCCACTGAGTCAGAATCTACATTTAACAAGATCCCAAGGTATGGTGTGAGAAGAACTTCTCTCCGGCACTATGGGACAGCAAGTCGGGGAGAACATGAAAGCATGTGCGTGAGAGATGGCGGGGAAGAATGTGGACCCTAAGTCGGCCCAAGGCGACAGAGGTGAAGACACACAAGTAGCTGCTCCCAGACCAGGGTCTCTCTCTGCTTCAGGCCTATCAATCTAGAGAGGGCTGCCAATAGGTTTCCCGGTGTCCTGTCCATGGAAGGGTAACAGGTCCCAGCCTACCAGACCCTCCACAAGGGCTTCCCTTCCTGAGGAAGAGGAAGGAGGATGGATGGGCAGAGCCTCCCTCCAGCTCTGCTGTGTGCAGGCCCATCCCAGGTCCCCAACCTGGGGTGAGACAGGGCAACTTGTGACTGTCATTGAGGGAGTGTCCCTGGAGTGAAGGTGTGCAGAGGGAGTAGGGGGTGACAAGGACAGGTCCAAAGACAGCCTCTGCCCTAAACCCCGTTTATAAAAATGGACTACTAATAATCACTCCGTGAGGGGTTGCTGAGAGAGTAAACTAAAATAACAAGGCTTATAGTAAACACTCATGAATATATTCCCTGTAGCTCAGGGACATCTGGCTATGTCATCTGCGTGTACGCACGACACCTGAGCAGGTTAGGGTACATAGCCAGCAAAGCCAATGCCCACACGGGGGCGAACTGGTATGCACACCTGCTCCGTACCTCAGCTCAGCAATGACATGCCTAACTCCAACCTGGCGAGCATACTCCGGGTCAGCCAGTGAGTCGTAATAATGGTGACCCTAGGAGCCCTAGTATCTCTGTCCACTATCAGGAAAATGAGAGGCAGCTGGAGCCTTCCTCTCTCTTGGCCGGGACCAGACACCCCCTCCCTCCAATCAGTTGGACCAAGTTCACCTGCCAGAGTCCAGACACATAGAATCAAATCCCACATGAGGTCAGAGGAGGGAATGGTATGCAAATAACCACTAAAAAAATACATTTTACGTAAGAGAAACTGAGGCACAGAGGTCCTAAGCAGCTTTCCCATGGTCAAATAATCACAAGATGAGAGGATCCCACATGTCTACAAACCAGCGTTCTCCCAGGCTAACAACCACCTCCAAAACACTTATCAGCCCCAACCAGACCATAACTGAGCCCTCACTCTACAGGGGAAGAGTCCTTAAACCGGAACTTGACCTTAATCTTAACCCCAGTCCAAAATTCAACCCTATCCCTGACTGTAACCTCACAATAGAACCAAAACCATCCCTAGCCCTTTGCTGCCCAGTGTCACTTAAGTTGTTTCTCATTTTTGTTTTTTTTAATGGGGACACTGCAACCATGGCAGAAAGGGGAGCCTGGGAGTCCGTGTTCCAGAGAGAACCATGGGCAGAAAAACCTGGTCCACTCAGGACAGAGGGAGCTAAGAAGGGAGCCCCCATGTGGCCAGCTAGCTGAAGGGGTCACCTTTCCAAGAGAGGAGACCTACCCTCTCCCATAGCCCCACCCACTGCACACGGGAGAGAGAAGGGGGGATTCCAAGAACAGGTCCCAGAGCAGCCCAGCACCCAGCACTGAAGCAGGAGTGGGCGGGGACCTCCTTGAGGCTCCAGTGCGATGGCTGTGCCCATCCTCCTGCCTGCCCTAGTGGCAAGACCAAGTGGCATCTCCTGGTTTTCCTTCTGGGACCATGAGTCAGGCATATCCTGGGCTCCCCTGGTGCACTGGTTCAGAGCTCAGTGCCCTGAAGATAGCTCTTCCCTTTTCCATTTGCATCCCGACCACTGTGTTTTGTTTTCTTTATGTGACCTTGTCCTACTGAAGCACGATATGGGCCACTTAAGCCGGTTCCTGCTCCAGGTAAGAGTGACACACTGAGGGTCAACGGCTGAGATCCACTGCCCCATGTGCCCTGCTGACCCGTCATATGACCTAACAGGAAATGAACCTTGACCCTAACTTCAACCCCACTCTCAACCTAAGTCGATCCCTAAACTCAACAATGGCCCCAACCCACAGCCCTAACCTAACCATGCTCTCAACCCTTACTCAAACCCTTTGTCCACTCCACACAGGCCGTTCCCTCGGCAGATTCCCCCTACCTTCAGGGGCCATTAATGGAATTCTGACTAAAATATAGCTGCAAGGAAGAGGCTCAGGGTATGGGGGGCTCCCTTGTACCATCCCCACTGACCCCTGTACTGTTGGGGCCCTGACCACCCCCCACAAATCCACATCCAACAGGGACCTGGGTTGGGCAGAACTCACCAACATCCGAGTCTTTATGGGTCTTGATGACTTCTGCAAGCTCAAAGTTCCCTGCAATGATGGCCACCTGAGGCGGGGAAGGGGAGAGAGGGGACTCAGGGGCGCCAAGCCAGCCTCCCTTGGTCCCTGCCTGGGCTCCTGAGGGGGAGAGGGAGAGAGAGGGGACTCAGGGGCACCTAGCCTGCCCCCCTTGGTCCCTGTGCACCCTGCCTGGGCTCCTGAGGTGGGGTGAGAATGGGGACTCAGGGGCACCTAGCCTGCCCCCCCTTGGCCCCTGTGCACCCTGCCTGGGCTCCTGTTTGGGGTCTTCCTTGGTTGGGGGTCCCAGGGTCAGACCTTGGCCCCTGTCTAACCCACCACCCTATTCTGCCCAGGACTAAGAGGTTTCCTGGGACATGAGACTTTTGGAGCTAAAACCAGGACAGTCCAGGCCTACAGGTCACCCTACTGATTCTCTTAACAGCCCCTCCACACACATCATCACTCCTGTCTCAGCCATGGCCTACCACTGCCTCATACCTGTCACCCTCCTACTTCCCTTCCCTTGCCTCTTCATCTAGTCATCCAACAGACCCTTCCAGACTCACCCAAACCCACCGGGCTCTTCCATTGCTGCAGCTGTCCCCTGACTGGACAGCCACAGAGGACCTACCTGTTTTCCTCACATCTTTGAGGAGACCTCTGAAAGCCCTCACTTCCACTGAGAACAAAAGCCCAGCTCCCTCTGTGGTCAAAAAGTCCCCATAACGCGGTCTTAATTCCCTCACCCGCAAACTCCAGGACATACAGAGACTCATGCGCCTGGTCATCCCAGTGCCAAGAACCAAACCCAGCTGGAGAAGGTGCTCAGAAACATGACCTGAATTAAGTCAGGGACTAGAACTAATCCTCTCACCCCTGGTTTGGCCTCCATACCCTACCTGTCTCTGGCAGGTCAAGCCCACACTGGTTCTCCCCTGACCCCAGAGCCCTAAGACCCTCCTCTCTCCCTGGAAGGAAGACAAGGGAACCATCCACAGTGAACCCCCCCTCCATGAGCTGGGCACTGTACTGGCCTACCCCCTTCCTCTATCTCACCCTGGGCCAATCCTTGAGCGAGAGCTCCCTTATTGCCTTACAGGGGAAGAACCAAGGTCCAGCAAGTCACACAGAGACAGACACCCAGGGGTCAGCCGCACCCTCCTGTAAACCACTCTTGTACCTGGAAGGCTGTTTGGCTATTGTAATTGCGGACATCCTTGTTAGCTCCACGGAAAAGAAGGACTCGAGCACAGCTCTCCTGTCGGGAGGGTTGGAGTGGGGGTCACAACTGGGCAGCTGGAGGGGCACAGTCAGGATGCAACAGCATGCACACACACTGGGGCACATATGGGGGTCCAGGGCACACCCACCCGCACCTACGTGTCCAGAGCCCGTATGCATAGCATAGAGATGGGCAGATCAGGTATACACAACATACACAGGTCCCACTCGGCCCAGAAAGCCCAGATGTGCACAATTCATACCTGGTTGTTTGGAACACACACGTACCATGTGTGCTCAGGGAACAGATGTGCACACATGGGCTGAGAAAGTCACAGTTCACAGGACACAGAACATGCACCCAGGACTAGACAGGTAAGCAAGCACAGTACAGGGGCACCTGTGCACACACCTGCATGTGTACACACATAGTCACACCTGGTTATAAAGGGCACAGATGTGCAGGGCTGTGTTCCCTGAGGCGTTCTGAGCCCCCATGTCAGCTCCGTAGAACAGCAGGTGTTCCAGGTGCTGCACATGCCCAAAGCGGCAGGCCTAGGGGATAAGGGAGAGGCTATTGGGTCCCCGAACAGAGTCCAGGACCCTCAGTCCTACTGACAGGGCCCGGAAAGCCCCCACTGCCTGACAGAGCCAGGAACCTCCCCCCTGCCCCCAGACAGAGGCTGAGACTCCCCCCGCCCCCTCACACCCCCTGCCCACCTGGTGGATCTCCTGCCAGCCATTCTCATCCGTGATCCCCAGCTGAGCATGGTCGTGAAGAAGCAGCTCACAGCAGAGGGCATCCCCGCCCCCCAGGGCACTGTGGTACAAGGGCGTCAGGCCGCGGCTGTCCTTGTAGTCGGGTGAAGCGCCCAGGTCCAGCAGGGTCTGAGGGCAAGGAGCCTCAGCATTCATACAGGGCCCAGCCTCCCCCCGCCCCCGCTGGGCCATGTGCCCCTCCAGGCCAGGGCCCCACCCACACTGACCGTCAAAGCTGCCGCATTCCGCTGACGCGCAGCGCAGTGCACCGCAGTGAGCCCATCTCGAGTGCGGAAGTCCAGGTGAGCACCGCCATTCCTCAACACCTTCAGCAGGTCCGTGGCATTGTCCAGCTGGGCCGCAAGGCTCAGAGGACACTCTGGGTTCAAGAGACAGATGAAGGTTAAGGTCCCAACCTCCAAGGCCATGCCCCTTCCTGCTCTGCTTCTCACCTCCTGAGTCAGGATCGTGGAAATTGGGGTCCAGCCCCTTGTCCAGTAGGCGGGCCACCTTGTCCGTGCTGTGCAGCTGGACGTAATCCATGAACTTCTTCAGGTTTGCCTGGAATACCCAGCCATCCTGGTCAGCCCAGCAGCGTAGTTACAATCATCTGCCTGTCACCCACCTTCCGCCAGCAAGCCTCAGGCCACCTGTCACCCTACAGGAGCATCTACTGCCCCACCTCCTCACACCTGTCACCCTACATCATGACCTTGTCACCCCCTCATATCACCTTAAGCCCTGTATGCCCACGTGGCCCATCTCAACTCACTGGGCCCATGTGCTGCTTGAAGTCCTTCCCTGCATCCCAGGCCCACTGTAACAGTCGGTCTCAGCCCAGCCAGCCCCTCATCAAGGCCAGGCTGCCGTGGTCATGCCCCCAAGCAAATTTCCTATGCCAACCTCAGCCCCTGCTCTGGCTCCTCTCCTCAGCCATGCTGCCCCAACCTGCACAGGCTGGAAGAGCCCAAGGCACCCAGGCAGGAACCACCCCCACCACAGCCCATAGCCCCATCACTCCCAAGGTGGTCTGTTCCTTCTTCCTCATGAGATCACCCCAAGGCAGACCCCTATCCCCGAGCCATTCCTCCCCCGTGGGTGGCCCCTCCTGTGACATGACTTTGACTGCCTTTCATTCATTGACCTAGTCATGCATTAATTCACTCCGCAAAGCTTCACTGAGGCTGATGGCACAGATGCTGCATGCACAAGCAAGGGGCCTTGGCCGGAGGCCCCAGGTCTTCTAAACACACTCAGATTGCATCAGAAATAGGAGAGGGCACCATGAGAACTGCTCCACAGGAGGTGGCCTCCTAAGGTGGGTCTGGACAATCAAACAGGAGGAAGGGTGCTCATGACAGGGGAGAGACCTCAGCTAGACCCAGAGAGGACGGTGTGATGGTGAGGGCTGGTTAGGGTCCAAGCAGCCAGAAACATGCGGGGCTGGGGTAAGGAGTTGAAACTCGATCTAAAAACAAGAGGGACTCGGGGCGCCTGGGTGGCTTAGTCGTTAAGCGTCTGCCTTCGGCTCAGGTCATGATCCCAGGGTCCTGGGATGGAGCCCCGAGTTGGGCTCCCTGCTCCGCGGGAAACCTGCTTCTCCCTCTCCCACTCCCCCTGCCTGTGTTCCCTCGCTCGCTGTCTCTCTCTCTGCCAAATAAATAAATAAAATCTTTAAAAAATAAATAAATAAAAATAAATAAAAAATAAAATAAAAACAAGTGGGACTCACAGGAGGTCAATAGTCACAAGTGTCACCAGTGTCCTGTGAGTTGCTCAGGACAGTTTTAGAGAAGGGGTAACCATTTGGGGAGGAACCCAGAGTGACAGGGTCACACTGGGGCAAGTGGAGAGTGAGGGCACAGTCTCTGCCCAGCCAAAATCATGACCTCTGACCCCCATGTGCCCCAGGGGCAGCAGAGAAACCTGGCATGGAGGCTCCATGGTCACAGAGGGGTCACTGGGGCCCAGAGGTGACGGTGCTCAGATCCTTCTCCTAGAAGGAGACAGCCTCCAGAGATTGTCAATGAAGTGTCCAATAAGCAAAGGTCCACTGGTCACTGGAACCTGAGGTGGGAGCTGAGGGAGTCTGCCTGCGGGTAGGGGCCGTGGCACCCACATTGCCTCTCCTACATTCAGAGAAGGCAGTGAGGTAGCCCCCAAAGAACATTTGGGGTCAGGCCCACCTAGCAGTGGTGCTCAGTAGGTGTGCCTAAGCACAGGGCCCCAGCATCAGACAGATGTGGATTCAGCCCCAGTTTCACTGGCTGCACACCTGTCAGCAAGTCACAAAACTTCTCTGGGACTCAGTATCTTCATCAGGAAAATGAGGTAATAATAGCCCCTCCCAGGAGAAAATTAATGAGGTGCCCAATCATGAGTGCCCAGCACTGGGTGACCACTAAGTGCTAGGCTCCTTATTCTCTCCACTCCCTCCCAGTTCCCCTAAATGAGAACATCAGGTGCCTGTTCACTTCCATTCCACCCAGGCTCTCACCAAGACACCATGCCCCATCATACTCCACCACCACCCCCAGCCAGGGGCCCACCAGAGGGGTGAGTAAGAGTCTGATCCGACTGAAACCCGTCACCAGACCACCCACACAACAGCCACGGTGCTGGAGTCTGCATCCAGCCCTCCAGCTGCCCCAACACCTGCTCTGGGCTCCTGACACAAGAGAAAACAGACTGAGCCAAGCTGGAGGGACAGTGGTCAGCCCCAAGCCAGGGTGGAGGGTGCTGGGAGCAGAGGAAGGGCTCTTGGGAATTTTTAAAGGACATTTTTAATATCACAAAATCCAGTCAAGGCTGGGGTGAAGGGAACACTGCTCATAGGGGCCAGGAGGTAACCTCTGGAGTCCCTTCTCTGTGGCTTCCTCCTTACCTTTGTGTGAAGCTTTGCAAACTGCTTATCATCAATGAGGTTCTGGGCATAAACTCGCCTCTTGTATCGAAACTGCTCAGGTAAAGAAAAGGCAGAGAAAAGGCACCCATCTGGGTTGAGTGAGCGAATGCACGCACAAAACCAAGTCCTGCTTACTCACCCTGCCAGCCACACAAAACTACCACACACACAGAGCCAACACCAAGTTCAGATGGGACGCATGCCTGCTGTCCTGTAACCTGCAACACCCTCTCTTTCATTCCCACCCCCAGGATTCCCTGGAAAATGCCACTCCTCTTCTAAGACCTGATTCCAGGCTTACCCTCCTAGACATGCCCTGAGTAGAACTAACTCCATTTCCCTGTGCCACCAAAGAGGCCAAGCCACCTTTGAGCTCAGACACCATAATGCTTAAACTTTAATGCTCATTGCACTTGCCACCACCACCCCAAACTATAAGTCTGTGTCCCCACACCTCACAGCACACTCAACATCCTTTCCATTATGAATGGGTGAGCAGATGAGAAAGACTCGGGTCTGCCCTCAGAGACTCCATGGGCGGGGGAGGGGAACAGATGTGCACACAGGTAACTCGCTGGCTTACTCCACACACTGTTCCGCCACTCACACCCCACTCCGCAGAACCACTCTGTTCCCACCACACAAGATGCTGACTGCAAACACTGCACAGAACACGCAAGGCTCGCCGTACGTACTGCTCACACCTCACACGCTACACACACCGCACACTGCGCCTCGCGCACGCACTGTATGCACCGTTCACTGCGCTGGGCACACAGACACCCCCCACACACACACACGGCTGACTCCTCGGGTCCGCGCCCCTCACTGCCGTGCCCTTCACTGCTACTGTCACGGAACTCCGTGGTCGTGCCCCGCGCGCTCGCCTCCCGCCCCCGGTCGCGCGCCCCCGCCCGCCACTCACCTCCAGGTAGGGCAGGGGCGTGTCCAGGTTGGGCGGGTACTCCTGCAAGAGCCGCTCCTCGTCCAGGAACTTGCCGGCGCGGCCCCGGGAGGGCGGCTGGAAGAGCCCGTAGTTGAGCGCGTCCTGGAGGCTGTGGTTGAGGGCGCAGAGCACGCGCTGCTTGGCGGCCCACACGGGCGCGGCCGGGTCCAGGCGCAGACACTTCTGCGGCGGTGCGGGCGCATGAGTGCGGACCGGGTGAGCGCGGACCGGCCCCGCCCGGCCCGGCGCAGAGCACCAAGTCCCGGGAGCCCCTGCAGGAGTCCGGGGCTCCCGAGCCCAAGCCCGGGACCCCGCGCCTCCGCGTCCAGCGGGCGAGGACCCGCCCCAAGGGCGGTGCTTCTCCAGGCCCCGCCCCCGCCCGGGTGGTGGGGAGGGTCTCCGCGGAGGCGGCGGGGGAGGGGTGAGTAGCCGCGGGCCTGGGGTCTCCGGCACCCGCCTCAGAGCGCGCCGGTGGGGGGGGGGGGGGGGGTGGACGGGGGGGGTGGGCGAGGAGGGCGGGGGCGCTGCCGGGACGGGGCGGTGGGGCTTACCGTCTGCTGCAGGTCCGGGATGCCGACGCGCACGACCACGGCGCTGGCCCCGGGGCCGTCCATCCCCGCGCCGGCGCCCGGGCCGGAGCCCGGGCGGCTCGCGGCCGGGAGCGGAGCGCACTGGGGCTCCGCGCGGCGCCCCGGCCCCCCCTTCCCCCCCGCCGGAGCCCCGTCGGCCGCGCTGTGCGGGAGGGGGCCGGGGGGGGCCGGGGCCGGGGCCGGCGCGGGGGACAGCTGCGCCGAGGGCTCCGCAGGGGCGGCGGCGGCGGCGGCGGCGGCGCGGCTCAGCTGCATCGGCCCCGGCTCAGCTCGGCGCCTGCCTTCCCCGGGGGCGGGGGCGGCGGGGGGAGGGGGCCTGAGCCGGGAGGGAAGCGGGGGTGGCAAGGGGGCTGCGCCGGAGGCGGGGGCCGGGAGGGCTCAGGGCCAGCCGGGGGCCGGGGGCGAGGGGGACTGTACGGGTCCCGGGGTGAGGTGGAAGGGTTCGTGCGGAGGGCCTGGGCCGCCCCACAGGGCGGGGGCCCTGGGGGCTGTGCGGGGGGTGTGGGGAGTCCTAGGCCTTGGCGTGGGGGGAGTGGCTGAGCCGCGAGGGCCGCGCCGCCCTTCGGCTGCGTGCGAGCATCCGCGGACCACCGAGGAAGATTCCGCGAGCCGGGGGTCCTGAAGCTGGGGTGGGGTCCGCGTTGGGTACAAGGACCAGAGAGGGCAGGAAGGGGAGAGAAAAACAGGAGAATTAATTTCCGGGGGTGGCAGCTTCTCCCCCATTCGACCGACCTCCCTGCCCCACTCAAGGCCCGGGGGAGATGACAGTGACCAACCCTGCCCCGGTCCTGGGTGTGAGACGGAGGAGACATCGGGGCCAGGGAGGGGCTAGGGGCTCTCCCACAGCAAGAGCCAATTAACCCTCCGACTTAACCCTTACGACCACCCTGAATAGTGTTCAGCGCGGCTTCCCGCATCCCCAGCCGAGTTTGGCGAGTTCGCTCTGGACTCCCAAGGCCGCCTCTCCTCCTCCCCACTCTCCAGGCCCCCTGGTCTGCCTAGACCAACGCCTGTCGCCCCCTTCCCGTCACCTTAGCGACGACAGGATGGGGGCGCGACCTATGAGGACAGGCTTAGGGGAGGGGGCGCTACTAGTCTCCACCTGCAACGGGGAAGTGAATTTTAGTTTTACACGTTGTCGTGGCAACGCGGGAGGGGGTGATGAGTGGGCGGAGAAGAGGGGAGCGCAGTAAAGAAACTAGCTCCGGCAGCACCGCCCCATTGGAGCGTGCCGCCCCCCAGCACTGATAACCCTCACAGAACTACCCCAGTGCTGCGAAACCTGTGCCCCCAAGATCCCTGAGGGCAAAGAGCAGCCCTAAATGTCGGAATATCCCTGATCTCCCGAGAAACAGCTCCTGACTCCCACAGAACTCCCCGACATGCCTTGACTGTGCCCCCAAAGAAAGGCCCTGACCCCCATAGCGGAGCTGCTCGCTCTCTCACTGGACGCACTTGATAATGTTCACAGAACAACCGAGCATGGGCACACCCTCTGGTCCCCGGTAGAAAAGAGTCCCTGCCC
>NW_022589722.1:34785121-34805245 GCF_004348235.1 Phoca vitulina | reverse complement strand
CCCCCCCCCCCCCCCCCCCCCCCCCCCCCCCCGCCTCACCCAGCCTTCTCCAAGAACAGCCCTGGATCCCCCGAGGCTCCCAGCAATAAACTTGAATGAACCCCCTACACACAGAAAACCTCCCTACTCCTCCCCATGACAACCTGGAAACACCCTAACCCCACAGGTAGGGTACTTGGCACCCCCTCCAAGAACACATCTCTCCCCACAGAGCCACCTTGACCACTACCTGCCCACCACAAAGCCCCCCTCCCCCCAATACCCACTCCTCTGCCCCCAGAACCTTCTCTGATCACCCCAGAGCAAGGCCCTCTTCCCAAGGACCAGCCCTAACCCCTGAGGGAGCCCTGGCTCTCTCCTCTTCCATCCACTACCCCTTTAGGAAAAAATCTCTGCCTCCCAGGACTCCACTGACCCCACAGAGCCGAATCTCCAGCGCTGTCTGTGGGTCTGGTCCTGCTTTCTCTTCAAGCCTGGGCGGACCCTCCCTGCCCGGAAGTGTGGCCCCAGGATGCCCAGACCTCCCACCCCCTTGTCCAGACTCTTCCCAAGGCCACTGGCCTGGCCGGAGTGGGGGAGCTGAGGGTCCCTTGGGGACTGGGGCAGGATGGGAGGGCTGGGGAAAGGGGGGAGCAGGAAGGGGCCTGTCAGAAGGCCACTTTATCGGCAGGAAGCACCTTGGGAAGCACAAGGGTTGGATTTCCTGTGGCCCAGCCCTGGAGAGAGGAAACGAGTGCTTCCCAGCCCCCTCTCCTGTCTCCACTATCTTCCTGCCCCCATCCCCCACCAAGTCACCAGGCCCACAATTCCTGCCTACCCTGCCCTCCCCATCCCTCCCACCACAACCCCCACCTGCCTTTACTCCCAGCTGCCAGCCTTTCATCCCACTGTGGCTGGCTGCTAGGCCAGGAACATGCTTGCTAGAGTCCTTGGTTCCGGGTGGATGAAGGAAGGAGGCCAAGAGGAGGCTGCATCTTTCCTCACCACCAGTCCGAGCAGCCCAGACCTCTGCACTAGCCCTGCCAACCTGCCCACCCAGCCTGGACCTCAAGGGAGCCCCTTCAGCCTCCCAGGCCTCCCCCTACCAACCTACTGCCCTGGGTGAGTCCCACTCTAGTCCTGCACTGCTGCCATAAAATCTTTTGGGAGAAAATCTCATATTTTGCTGATCGGCAACCAACAGATTTTTGGTCTCCAGGCTCAGCTGGGCCTAGCACTGCCCAGGGAGATACCAGAGCCCTTGCTCAGTTCTATACTGGTTCCACAAAGTGCCTGGCACATAGGATGGGCACATAATGAATGAATTCCAAGCCTGCACATTCCCCCAGCTCTACCACCACCCCAGCAAACAGCAAAAATAACAGAACCCAGAAGCACTTTACCCACATTACGTCCTTGCATCCCCGCAGCATGGTGGGTTTACAGAGGATGAAGCCAAAGGATAGTGGGTGTCTTTGCCCTTTATTTTGTTGAGAATAAAAGAACCAGGCCCCTCACCACGTCCTCTATAACTCCTGAGCAGCCCCTCGCCCAGCAAACTCCACCTCTCAGGAAGAGCCTCCCTTTGCCTGCCACTGCCCACCTCCCTGTCCCAGCCCAGCCCCCTCTGCACTCCTATCTCTGTCCAGTCACCAGACCCATGGCCCTCTGCTTCCCACTCCTTCCATCCAGGCCAAGATTCCAGAAAGATGTTTCTCACCCTCCCTGCTTCTTTCCCACATTCTCCCACCACACATATTCAGATGCAAACAGGCCTCATAGGGCCTTGGGGGAATTCATGTGGGCAAAGCACCTAGAACAGTGCCTGGCACATCCCCAGATAGCCCCCTGCCCACAACCATGCAGCTGCCCCCAGGCCCACAGGCCACACAAAGGCCCTTGCCCCACCCCACCCTGTACCCTCTCCCTCCTTGGCCTCCCAAACCTCAGTCATCTGATGCCCTTGATGTAATGCCCTGCACCTTCACATTCTTAAGCCCCTTCCAGCATCTGTGGTCCACACCCTCCTGGCCCTTGTGGTGGGCTCCTCTCCTGGCAAAGTTTTTTGCCTCCTTTCACCTCCTTTTATTGCCCGTCCCTCCTTTCACACTCCTGGCACTTCCTCACCCAAATCCCAACTCTGCCCTCCCTCAGCAGCTTCTCCCAGCTCCCCCACTCCCCCTTGGTTTCCATGACAACTTGGTGGGGCATTCTGTTCTCAGCCCTCCACTGACTGCCCTTCTTCTCTCCTGTCTACACTTTTCTTGCCATGCTCCTCCAGCCCTCTTACTCTGATCTATTTCTCTTTCTTCCGCAGCACCTATTCTAACACACTCTAATTCACTTCCTTACTGTTTATTGTGGTTCACTGATGTGTCCGCGGCCCAGGAGTGGTGCCTGGTACCCAGTAGATGCTCCGCATTTTGCCAAGTCGATAAATCAAAGCTTCAACCTACAAGCTCTTCACACCCAACTTTCTCTGCGGATCAGACCCTCTCCCAAACTCCAGAGCAGTTTGTGTGACGCAGGAATCCTTGGATGTCGAGTTGACTGTATAACTGTCTGAGTCTGGTGTATTTTTTTGGCTAAATTTTTTATTCCCTCTACTTATTTAATGTCTATCAATATATTTAGGTTCCATTTCATCCTGACTCTGGTATGTTAAGTTTTACTTTTCTGGGAATACGAATTATTTCTAAAGAATTAGCTTTTTAGGGGTACCTGGGTGGCTCAGTCGTCAAGCGTCTGCCCTTCGGCTCAGGTCATGATCCCAGGGTCCTGGGATCGAGCCCCACATCGGGCTCCCTGCTCAGCGGGAAGCCTGCTTCTCCCTCTCCCACTCCCCCTGCTTGTGTTCCCTCTCTCACTGTCTCTCTCTCTCTGTGTCAAATAAATAAATAAAGTATTTAAAAAAAAAAAAAGAATCAGCTTTTCATTTTGCTAATCATCTGTATTTTCTATTTTGTTTTATTCTGTTCTATTTATCTCTACTTTTTTATTGTGTTATAATTCTTTTTCTAATTTCTTGAGTTGGATATTTAATTCAATTTTTAGTCTTTCTCTTTTCTGAGAGTAAGGTTTTAAGGTTATACATTTCCAAGTGGCACTTTAATGTCCCTTAAGTCTTGATAAGTAGTATTTTTAATTTCACATTGTTCTGATTTTCTAATATCAATTTTTTTGGCTTGGGAATTGCTGAAAGTATGCTTATTTACATTTTCAAATGTATACTAAGTTTTTTTTTGAGAGAGAGGACTAACCTTTAGTTATTGATTTCTTATTTTATTGCATTATGGTCAGAGGAGGTGCTCTGCACAGTACTGATCTTTTGGGATTGTGTGAAGACTTTCTTTGTAGCCATGTACATGGCTGTATTGGCTATTTCTATAAAAGTTTCCTATCTGTTCAATAGGAATTGTTGGATGCAAGGAGATGTAGATATAGATATATAATCTCCATTATATCAAGCTTGTTAACTGTATTATTTAAATATTCCATGCGTTTTCTAATTTTGCATCTACTTGATTATAAATTACCAAAAGAAATCAGTTAAAATCCCACTACTATGATATTGGTTTTAGCAATCTCTCCATGAAATTTGCCAGATTTGATTTTATATTTTTGAGACTTGGTTTTTAAGTGCTAAGAGGTTTAGGATTATTATACCTTCCTGATAATTATTCCTTTTGTTATTATACAGTACCACTCTTTATCCCTAATAATGCTTTTTGCCTTAATTTTGTTTTTTCTAGTAATTAATCTACCACAGCCCTTTTTTGTGAGTATTGACCTCATATATCTTTTTCCATCCTTTTCCTTATATCTTAGGTATGCTTCTTTTTTTTTTTTAATTTTTTATTGTTATGTTAATTCCCATACATTACATCATTAGTTTTAGATATAGTGTTCCATGATTCATTGTTTGTGCATAACACCCAGTGCTCCATGCAGAACGTGCCCTCCTCAATACCCATCACCAGGCTAACCC
The DNA here is from genome assembly GCF_004348235.1 of Phoca vitulina. NCBI lineage: Eukaryota > Metazoa > Chordata > Mammalia > Carnivora > Phocidae > Phoca > Phoca vitulina. The sequence goes on along the minus strand of NW_022589722.1, from coordinate 34,801,278 downwards.
ATCCTCCCACCCCCCTCCCCTCTAGAACCCTCAGTTTGTTTCTCAGAGTCCATCGTCTCTCATGGTTCTTCTCCCCCTCCGATTTCCCCCCCTTCATTCTTCCCCTCCTGCTACATTCTTCTTCTTCTTTTTTTCTTTCTTAACATATATTGCATTATTTGTTTCAGAGGTACAGATCTGAGATTCAACAGTCTTGCACAATTCACAGCGCTTACCAGAGCACATACCCTCCCAGTGTCCATCACCCAGTCACCCCATCCCTCCCCCCCCACCCCCCACTCCAGCAACCCTCAGTTTGTTTCCTGAGATAGGTATGCTTCTGATATATAGTCTGTGTAACTAGATTTTTTTTTTTAAATCAATCTTACAGTTTTCAGCCTTTAATGATATGTTTATTGTGATTGATGATAGGTTTTGATAGATTTTTACTATCTTATTTTGTGTTGTCTGTCTTTTTTCTCTGTGCTTCTTTTTCCTCCCTTCCTGTCGTCATTGGATGGATCAAGTGCTCTTTATTCCCCTTTCCCTCAACTCCCACTGGCTTGGAAGTTATGCATTCTCTATCACTTTCATAAATACACTTAAATTTTCAACCTGCATAATTAACAAATTCTAAAGTCAATTACTATCTCTACCTCCCTTCTATGTAATAATAGGAACTTAGATACTTTCACTGTAATCACTCCTCTCATTCTCTTGTCCCTGTCATTTTGCCTCCCAGGTGATCATTCTCATTGTTACGCTGTTGAGCAGTGGGTGCTGGTTTAGATTTGGCCACATGGTAGCCTGTTTCTTCACTCACTTTTCCTTTGAGGTTGAAGTCTCTTCTTCCTGAAAGCACATACTTGAGATATTTTTAATGAACGTTAGGTAGTGAAAAATTCTTTCAGTCTCTGAAATGTCTTATTTTGCTCTCTTTCCTGAGTGATAATTTAGCAATGTAGACTTCTAAATTGACAATTATTTTCCTCCCAGTATTTTTTTTCTCTGTGTGTGCTCTATTCTGGGTAATTTCCCAATTCTGACTTCCACCTCATTAATATTCTCTTTGTCTGTGTTTAATCTGCTGTTAATTCTCCCCATATTGTTTTTTATGGAGCTTTCAATTTCAACGACCATAGATTTTATTTCTAGAAGCTCAATTTGGTACATTATCAAGTCTGCTCACTCTTTCTTTATATTGGCTTTTATCTTTTTTTTACTTAATGCAATTTTAAAACTTGTCTTTAATCATTTAAAAAATATTTATTTTTAAATTTCTAGTCAATAATTCTATTAAATGACTTTTTTGGTGGTCTAATCTTGCTCTCTGGGGTGCCTACCAACTTTCACTCGTGGCAGGTTATTTCTGTGAGAATTTTGTAATTTGAAGTTATGAACTCAGTTGGGCCTATATTTATATGGGGGTCCTAAGCAGCCAAATGTGTCCCTTCATAGGAGTACCACTATCCCAGGACTACTTTTATGTTAATTTCTTGGTTTGGTGGTCCTGGAAACTACAAAGAATAATATAACTCAAACTCCAAAACTGATGGGGGCAGGCAAGGATTACAACCTCACAGGGAGACTTTTCTACAGAGACCACCACAAAGCTTTATGAAAATTGCTTAAATAAAAAAGAAATATGCAATAAGAATTATGAAAATAAATTACTTACTAAGGTGTTTGAGCACTGCATGTCGTTCACTGGGCAAGCTACTGTTACTGTTCTCATGACACAGATGAGGAAACAAAAGCCATCAAGAGTAAGTAACTTAATGTGTCCAAAGTCATGCATGGCTAGACAGTAGAGAATCCGGGACTTGAACCATGGCAGTGGGCATGTGACCCAAGCAGGGCAAGTGACAATCCTGCTCCGGGATTTTTGTTGTTGTTGTTGAAGATTTTATTTATTTATTTGAGAGAGAGGACACAAGCAGGGAGAGGGAGAAGGGAGCCAGACATGGGGCTTGATCTCAGGACCCCAGGACCATGACCTGAGCCAAACGCAGACACTTCGCTGACTGAGCCACCCAGGTGCCCCTTACCCTGGGATTTTACCTCTTGTAACTGTTTCTCCACTCTTGGGTTACATAAGAGATGTGAACTCAGTAGCTACTGGTGACCAAGATTCCAGCCTTGAGAAGAGAGCAACACTGAGGTAAGTATAGATATGGGGGACAAGGAAGGTTCTGAAGGGGTAAGTCCCTAAACACTCCCTGAAACCTGAAAGCACGTCAGTTTTTCTTGAATTTGGTTTCAAGAGCCAATAAATTTCCCTTCTAGGTTGAGAGTCCACATAATGGACAGGTTGAAGGGCTGTCCTTGGAGCAGGTGCCTGGATTAAAATCCCAGCTCAGCCTCCAAATACCCACGTGGCCTGGAAAATCTACCTAGCTTCCCTAGGTCTTTCCTGTGTCTCCAGAGCACCATTCGGCACTCTGATAAGTTGGAGATGATGGTAGGTATTGTATCATTCCCCCATTTATTCTGGCCACATGCCAGGTCCTGTTTCAGTCACTGGGCATAAGGCAAGCACTTGCCTTCAGAGCTCACAGGTTGGCTCCTGGCCTTCTGGGCCATTGTGCAGGCTAGATGAGATAAGTGGATATGAAATGCTTACCATAGGCCTGGTACACAATAAACACTCTAATTTTTATTAACATCATAAAGCTAATTCAGATTTGGTTTCTGTCATCTGAACCCAAGAGTGCCTTCTGATGAGCATTCTTCATATATAGTGGCAAAACTTGGAGTGATGTGAAGGGGTGACTGATCTTTGTTGTATATTCTTAGAAAAAGCATTAGATTTTAAATATTATTTTAACAATGAAATTAAAAGTCAGAAATATCTGCCTAATTAATTTCACATTTAGGATTCCAATTACCTTTTCTTTCAAGACTGTGAGTTTTACCCACATGTTTACCTCTCCCCTGCAAAGGTCACTGACAATTCAAGGACTATGTGGGTTTTTTATTATTATGATAAATAATACATAACATCAAAGTTACCATCTTAACCATTTTTAAGTGTACAATACTGTAGTGTTAAAAAGAATGATGTATATTTTTAAATAATAAATCCATCCCTGTATTGGAAGACAGGCACATAGATTGCGAATGGAATAGCAGTTTACAGGGATCTCTAGAAGACATAATGCAGACGGGATCAGAAGATGGAAAAGCCAACAAAAGCTGAATCATTGACTACATAGACGCAAGGACAAGAAGGCTGCTGGGGAAGAAAACGGTCTCAGCACAGTGGGACCCTGCTGGAGTGGGGGGGGTTCACTGAGTCTAGCGGTAGGGCACTGAACTGCTCCCTATGTATAGTGGAGGGGGCAGGAGAGACCTCTGGGCCAGAGAAGTGGACTGTCACTGCAGAGAGGGCTTAGCTTTAGAAAAACAAAAAACAAAAAACAGTGATTCCTAGCCGCCCCCATTCTCAACTTTCTCAGTGACAGGGCAGCCCTGGCCTACTTTCTGCCAGAGTACCCTTCCACCTACTCATCCCTGCCCTCCATCCTGAAGGGAAGCCCTTCTAGGGATGAACTTCACTCTTCATTCTTTTTGTTCTGTGTAAGATTCCGTTTTATGAAAATACCACATTTGGGGGCACCTGGGTGGCTCAGTCGGTTGAACATCCAACTCTTGATCTCAGCTCAGGTCATGATTTCAAGGTCATGAGATTGAGCCCCATGTCAGGCTCTGTGCTGAGGGTGGGGCCTGCTTTGGATTCTCTCTCTCCCTCGCCCTCTGCCCCTCTCCCGCATGTGTGCTCTCTCTATCTCTCTCTCAAAATAAATAAAGTTATTAAAGAAAAAAGAAAATACCACATTTTGCCTATCAGTTCATCTGTTAAAATACATATTTGGGTTGTTTCCAATTTGGGACAATTATGAATAAAACTGCTACGAACATTGGTATGTAAGTTTTTGTGTGGACTTTTGCTTTTGTTTCTCTTGGGTAAGTACTTAGAGATAGAATGGCTATGTCTTATGGTAGATATATGCTAACTTTTTAAGAAATTAGCAAGGAGTTTTACAAAATGGTACTATCATTTTAAATTCCAACTTTTTCCATTTCCTCCACATCCTTGCCAACACTTGGCATTGACTGGTTTTTTTTTTTTAATTCTGGCCATTTTAATGGATGTGTAGCAGTATCTTCTTGTCTGTTTAAATCTGCATTTCCCTGATGATATTGAGCCTCCTTTGGCATGCTTATAGACCATTCACATGCCTTCTTTTGTGACATGTCTGTTGAAGTCTATTGCCCATTTTTTAAAAACTAAGTAGTTGACTTACTGAAATTTAGTATCTCTATATACTCTGGACACAAGTTTTTTGTCTAAAGTTCTCTAATTTTGTTGCTTGCCTTTTCAAAGGCATTCTCTTTCAAAGAATAAAAGACTTTAATTATTATAGAATCAATTCACATTTTTTCTTTTTTTGTCATATTCGTTATGTGCTAAGAAATCTTTGTCTACCACAAAATCACAAAAATTTTCCTCTGCGTTTTCATCTAGAAGTTTTAGTTGTAACATTTAGGTCTATGATTAATTTCAAGTTAGTTTTTATTTGTGGTGTCAAAAAAGGTTGATATTTGTGTTTTCCATTTTGGGATGTCCATTTGTTTGGGGCTACTTTTCAAATTATTTCAAAATATTTTTTATTGTGGTAAAATATATATAACATAAAATATACCATTTTAAGTGTATAGTTACATGGCATTAAGTACATTTTCATTATTGTGCAACCATCTCTACCGTCCATCTGTCTCCAGAACTTTTTCATTATCCCACACACAAACTGTGCCCATTACGCAGTAACTCTCCGTCCTTCTCTGCCCAGATCCTGGACCCACTATTCCGTCCTGTCTCTGTGGATCTTACTGCTTTAGAGTCCTCCCAACACCATTTTCACCATTTTTTAAAAGACTTTACTTTTCCACTGAATTGCCTTTCCACCTTTGTTGAAAACCAGTTGATCACACATACGCAAGTCTATTCCTGATTTTCTATTCTTTTCCTTCAATCTACATTTATACTTTCACTAATACCAGATTTCTTAACTTCTATAAAGTCTTGAAATCAAGTAGTATAAGCCCTACAACTTTGTTCTTTTGTAATTTTGTGGGCTATTCTAGGTCATTTTCATGTCCATATAAATTTTAGAATCAGCTTGTCAATTTCTACAAAATTTTTTTTAAACCTGATGGGAATTTTATTGGTATTGAATTACATCTATTAATATATCTAGAAAGAATGGATTCTTAATATTGGATCATCCAATGTGTGGTCATGGTAAATCCCCTCATTTATTTTGGTATTCCTTAATTTATCTCAGCAAGGCTTAGTAGTTTTCAGTGTAGAATTCTTACAGATTTTTGTTAAATTTATTCCTAAGAATTTTGTTATTTCACATTATTGCAAATGAAAATTTAATTTCATTTTTTTATTTTGAGAGTTTTTTAATTATTTTTCACATATAGTGTTACATTAATTTCATGTATACAATATAGTGATTCAACAATTCTATACATTACTCAGTGCTCATTGTGATAAGTGTACTCTTAGTCCCCTTCACCTATTTCACCCATCCCCCTACACCCACCCCTCCCTTCTGGTAACCATCAGTTTGTTCTCTATAGTTAGTACTATTTTTTTGTTGGTCTCTTTTTTTCTTTGTTCATTTGTTTTGTTTCTAAGTTCATTTTATAATTGTTTGTTGCTAGTATATACAAATACAACTGATTTTTGTATATAAACTTGGTAGCCTGTAAACTTGTTAAACTCATTTAGTTCTAGTAGCATTTTTATAGGTTCCTTAGGATTTTCTACATAATCAGGTCATCAACAAATAACAAAATACTTTCTCCTTTTGAATTTTCTGCCTTTTATTTCTTTTTCTTGCCTTATTGCAATGGCTAGGACCACCAATACAGTGTCATATAGAAGTGGTAAGAGCAAGCAGCCTGGCTTTGCTCTCAGTCATGGGAGGAAAATGTTTGATATTTCACCATTAAGTATGATACTATCTGAAGGTTTTTTGTAGATGGCCTTTACTAGATTTAGAAGGTCCTCTTCTAGTTATCATCTTCAGAGAGTTTTTCATCATGAACAGATGTCTGACCTCCTTAAGGAACTTTTTTGAAAGCTTACTCAATAACTCTGCTTTATCTCATTGGCCAGAATGGGTCTGGCTGCAAGTGAGCTTAGGAAATGAAGTTCTTTCTTAGGTGAACATATTAATACCTCCCATCAAAATCAGGGCTCTTCTAATAAGGAAGAAAGCATGATGGATATTAGAATATGCAGGTAGCAATCTGTCACCCTGCGTATACAACTCTAGATTAAAGTTATTTACACTCCACATTTTTAACTTACTATTCTATTGTCATCTGGGTTCTACTGCTGACATGGAAATAAATCCTGTTTTAAGTTGTTATTCTTTCTGTAGGTAATTTGTTCTTTCTGGATGCTTTTAAGAGCCTGTTGTCTTTAATATGATTCAATTTCAATTTATGTGTAGGTGTTGTTTTAGTTTTAGTTGTCCTGTTTGGTTAACTAACTGAGCCACCCAGGCGCCCCCCCCCCTTTTTTTTTTTTAAGATTTTATTTATTTATTTATCTGAGAGAGAGAATGGGAGACAGAGAGCATGAGAGGGAGTTGTCCTGTTTGGGATTTGTTAAGATTCCTGAGTCTTAGGGCTTATGTCTTTCATCAAATCTGGAACTTCTCTGCTATTATCTTTTTAAATTTTATATCTCCTCAGTATCCTCTATAAAAATATGTTAGATCTCATGGATGAACCTTGAAAATATTATGTGAAGTGAAATAAGCCATTCACAAAAGGACAAACATAAGATCTACTTGTATGAGGTATTTCGAATAAGCAAATTCACAGAAACAGAAAGCAGAATAGAGGGGCTGGGAGAGGAGAGAATAGGTAGCTATTATTTAATGGGTACAGAGTATCCGTTTTGTATGATGAAAAAGTTCTGGAAATGGATAATGATAATGGTTCCACAACATTGTGAATATATTTAATGAAATTGTAAGATGTGAAATCTTTTTAAAGATTTAAAAATTTTTAAATATGTTAGACCCTCTAATTCTAAAATATTCTCATCTCCCACTCTATTTTGTATTCTGGGTAATTTCTGTAGGCCCATCTTTTTTTTCTTTTTTTTAAGGTTTTATTTCTTTGAGAGAGAGAGAGAGCCCGAGAACAGGAGGGGGAGGGGTAGAGGGGGAGGGAGAGGCAGGCTCCCCGCTGAGCAGGGAGCCCAATGCAGGGCTTGATCCCAGGACCCTGAGATCATGACTTGAGCAGAAGGCAGACACTTACCTGACTGAGCCACCCAGATGCCCCTGTAGGCCCATCCTCTAGTTCAATAATTCTCAGCTGTGTCTAGTTTGCTTTTTAATCTGCCTACTGAAATTTCAATTATATTTTTGTTTTCTAAAGTTATATTTTGGGGGCACCTGGGTGGCTCAATCAGTGAAATGTCCAACTCTTGATTTCGGCTCAGGTCATGATCTTAGGGTCCTGGGATCCAGCCCTGTGCAGGGATCCACACTTAGTGGGGAGTCTGCTTGAGATTCTCTCTCTCCCTCTACTCCTCCCCCTGCTTGCTCTCTCTCTCTCTCCCTCTCTGTCTCTCCCTCTCTCTCTCTCAAATAAATACATAAGTCTTTTAAAAAATAAAGTTATACTTTGTTCATTTTCAAACCTATCAGATTCTTTCCTTTTTCCTTTTTTTTTCCTGATCCTTTCTGACCATTTCTCATCTCTTGTTCAGGTTTTCAATTGCATCTTTTACCTCTGTGAACATTTTTAGCATACTTATATGGTTTGTGATTTTAGATTGTGATCTCATGTTTGGGTAATCCAATCTGTGAGAACCTGGAGAGACTGAGTTGAGACTGTACTCCTCCAGAGATGATTTGCATTTGCTCTTGCTAGGTGCCCCAATGCTGCCAACCTACAACCACTTCAACTCAATTCCAAACCACTCAGGTAGTATATATTTAAAACCCACACCCATTTGAAGGTAAGTCTATGCTTATGAATTCTGAGGAGAGATTTTATTTGCATTATAATTATCATTACAAAATCTTTTATTTCTCTTTTTTGAAAAGCAATTTTTTTTCTAGTCTTTCTAGTCTATCACTGAAGTTATGGGTCTTTAAAAGTCCTGAGAATGTCCCCGATGTCATACTTTCTTACCCTCTTGCTTTTAGTTTCTATTTCATTTAGTGTCTCTGGGGATATCCCTTGCTTTCTTTCAAGCTCAGCATATACATTTAAAAGAATGCTTATTATATTTTAGTGAACATTTCCAAGTGTTTTGCATTAGATTATATTGTTGGAAATGTCTTCTTTTTTTTTTCTAATTTTTTTAAAGTAATCTCTACACCCAATGTGGGGCTTGAACTCATAACCCTGAGATCAAGAGGTGCATGCTCTACTGACTGAGCCGGGTGCCCTAGAAATGCTTTCCTTATTCAACCACAGCAGTCAGCACATATAAGTGTTTAATGATTGTTTGCTGGACAGATGTTAAATGAATGCATAAATAACAGAAGGATATTCAACATTTTAAAATGTTTATTATAGACCCATACACACACAAACACACACCAAAATATGAGGCACTAGGAATATGGCACTGTACAAATGGGTCCCACCTGGTCACCTATGTCCTCTCATTCACTTAGGACTTTGGCATCTTTTTTTTTTTTTTAAGTAGGCTCCACACTGGGCATGGAGCCCAACTCAGGACTTGAACTCATGACCCTGAGAACAAGACCTGAGCTGAGATCAAGAGTCAGATGCTTGGGGCGCCTGGGTGGCTCAGTCATTAAGCGTCTGCCTTCGGCTCAGGTCATGATCCCAGGGTCCAGGGATTGAGCCCCGCATCAGGCTCCCTGCCCTGCAGGAAGTCTTCTCCCTCTCAAACTCCCCCTTGCTTGTGTTCCCTCTCTCACTGTGTCTCTCTCTGTCAAATAAATAAATAAAATCTTTTAAAAAAAAAAGAGTCAGATGCTTAACTGACTGAGCCACCCAGGTATCCCAGGACTTTGGTGTCTTGATGACAGGTTGCTTGCTCACCCCGAGTTCTGACATCACCTGTGTCCCTCCAAGTGATCCCTCAGACACTTGCCTCCCAGTTCCCCAACCTCTCATCTCACTGACTGCAAAAGCTAGAATTTGGATATAGATTACAGACTCATGTACAACTAATTTCAGCAGAAAGGGATTTAATACACCAGGATTAGTGCCTACAAAGTCATTGGAAGGACTAGAAGAGAAGCATCTAGTCTGAGCTTCTAGAAATGTACTCTCCCCCAGCAACACATAGAACTGGTCCTCTAGGGATTTACTCTTTTTGCCACAGTTGACAAACTGAGGTGTTGGAAAGCTGGTGCCCCAACTGCTGGCCCCAATAGGCCACACCTCTCGACCCCTTTTGTATCTAGGTAGGGCCATGTCACAGAGTTCTGGAACTGATCTGAGTAGAAATGATATGTGCCGCTCTACGCCTAACCCATAAATGCCTCCTACTCAAGCCTGCATGCTTTCTCTTCACCCTTCTGCTTGCTGGATGTAGGTATCCAGGATGACTTTAAATCCACATGTTGAAAATGGCAGCACTTCCTTTGTCCTGGTTCCTGAATGACTGTATGGAGCAGAGAGCACCCCCCCCCCCCCCCATTCCCTGCCAATGTTGCAAACTGGACAAGAAATAAACATCTGTTGTATTAAGTCCCTGAAGTTTTGGGGTTTAGCTATCAAAGTAGCTGATGTTTCCTCAACTGATGTAAGAGGAGAGCCCTAGAGGCCTCCACTGGGCTTTCTGCCTTGGAAGTCCTTGCCTGGACCAGCAAGTAGTGTTGCATTGGCTGCTCAATTTATCTTGACAACTGGGGAAATTAATACAAGATAGATTCACATATCTGCTGTGTCCACTGTGAGATGGACTGTGGCCCAGAATGCATATCTCACCTGATTTCCAAAGCCCCCTGCTCATCAGTGAACTATAGGGACACCAGAATGTCTGGGAAATGGCTTTAGCTCAGAACCAGTACCCAACAATCTCTGAAAGCTTCAAGTGCACCCCCCCACCCACCCAGTGCATAGCAATCTTGGCAAAAGGCCGCACCTCCCTTCAAGGGAGGCCATAGGGAAGACTTAGCATGGCCTTGGGTGTTTCTGCCCGGTCTTTCCCTCTGGCAGAGGGCTCGGGGTCTGTGAATGACTCATGTCCAGGAATTGGAAGAGGAGCTGGAGTGACTTTCCTGCATTGTGAGTCAAGTCCAGGCCAGTTCCTGAGACCCAGGGTCTTTTCACCACCGCCCAAGCCTCCACTGGCAATCCCCTCTGTGACCTGGAGGGTGACTCCATGGCCAATGAGCCAATGGTCTCTGAGTCCACACCATTCTGTTCGACCATCATGATGACCACACTCTGCCACCCCATTTTCTCCTCATTTTGTTTCATCTCTGCCCTACAGCAGCCAGCCTCCCCAGAGCCTTTCAGGAGTGTTGCTGCTCCCCTCCCTACTCCAAACTACACCCCTTAATATCTTGGTGAGGGGATGTCCTCCAGGCCCTCTCAGAGGACACTTATGGGACAACTGAGCAGGTCAAGCATAATACCTTCCTGTCTCAGTCTTTGGATGCCTTTTTCTCCATTGCCAAAAAGAAAAGACAGGCTCCAAAATGGAGTCACTTTTGCTAATCCCCAGCAAGACTTATAACCTAACCTAATGACAATTCCAACCTCTCCCGGTAGTGGAATTTCAAACCAGTCAGTCTGGAATTTCCTGGTCAGCACAGTGAGGTCATCTGCATGATGAGACCCCCTGCCTTCCCTAAAGGAAGGTGACCTTGCCTAAAGCAATCCACTCTTTTAATCTTCCTTGTCCCCCTTTCTTCTGCCTCTAAAATCCTTCCATTGTGTACAGCTCCTTGGAGCTCCTTTCTCCTTGCTGGATGGGATGCTGCCTGATCCAAGAATCACTGAATAAAGCTAATTAAGTCTTTACATTTATTCAATTGAATTTTGTTTTTCAACACCATTAAACCAAGTTTTCAGCATCTCAGCTTCATCACATCGGCTGTTGTGAGCCCTGGTTTTAATTACTAGTGCATAGTCAACACCATCCCAGTCCCTCAGATCCAGAACGTATGCTGTCAGTTCTACCTGATTTAGAGTCATCTTCCTCCAGTATCCATTCCTCAGGACTTTGCTGAAAGAGATGTGCAAAATGGTACAATTCTCTTGGTGTCTAAGTCTTCTCTTCTGTGTTTACATTAAATTACCCCTGTCTCACCCTGGAAGGCTAGACTGTGACCCCCTGAGGAGCTTACACCACAGCCTTATCTTCCTCAAGCCCTGGGACCCATGCAATAACAGCCGCCCCCAAGGCCAGATCTGCACCAGGCTCTGCAGTGCGTGTCCCGGCTGCCATACACATTGAGTCTAGCGTCTGCTGCTAAATATTGGATCTCCTTGAGAAGATGTTCATTCTGAGCTCCATCCAGTTCCTTGAAAGCACTGGAAAGGAAAAATTGTCCCACACCTGGTCTGGGCAGAGCTTCAGAAATTAGCATTCCTGATGAAACACACATGCAATGATCTGATGAACTTTAATGATGGCATAATCTGTTTTGGGAACCAGTCACCGCCCAGCTGAGTGTCATTCACAGGTAAGTGATCTGTAACCAGAGGTTGTTTTGTATCTAGACTAACAGTGATTCTCCTTCCTGCCAGGGGTGAATCTTTGAAGTGGTCTCTCAGAGGCTTTCCCCTTGCATGCAAGATTAAATAAAACTTGACAAACTTGACCCCTGCTGGTAACTCAACTGACAAGTTTTATCTCTCCACCTTGTTGTCACCCAGGTAAGCCCTATCTTCCCTAGCCCCCTGTGGAAGACCCTCCCTGTCTGGAAATCCTCATGGTCCTGGCCCGGCACCACCGTATGATGACAATAATGGTAAGAATAATAATACGGACTTGCCACATGCCAGCCAAGGCTAAGCCTTGCTTATGTCAACTAGTTTGTGCCCCCTCCTTGTGAACACAAGGGCAGCAGCTCACAACTGGGCAGAGAGGTGGGAGAGGGCGCTTGAACACCAAGGAAGGCCTCACTGAGAGAGTGACGTCCCAATGGACCTGAAGGAGGTGGGGAGCTAGCCAGGCTGATATAAGGTCAAGAATTTCAGATAGGGATCAGCAAGCTCAGAGGCCTGGAGCTAGAGGATCCCTACTGATCTGCAGTGAGTGGGGCAGGGGGCAGAGGGACAGCGGTACCCAGAGACATACCACTTCACACTGGCCACAGCACTCTTGGGCAGGAAATCTCCTATCTGCTCGGAACTGCACCCCCTTTCTGGGACCCCTCCCATCGTCCTCTCCATTCCAATGGATGACACGAGAGCCTCCCAGTCAGCATCTTCTTAAAGAAAGAATTATTCACGACACTTGTTAAAATGGTAGGGCAGTTGGTGGGAATGCAAACTGGTGCAGCCACTCTGGAAAACAGTACGGAGTTTCTTCAAAATGTTAAAAATAGAGCTACCCTGTGATCCAGTAATTCCACTAGTGGATATTTACCCAAAGAATACGAAAACACTAATTCAAAAAGATATATGCACCCTGTGTTTAATGCAACATTATTTACAATAGCCAAATTATGGAAGCAGCCCAAATGTCAATTGACTGATGAACAGATAAAGAAGAAGTGGTATATATATATATATATATATATATATATATATATATATATATATAATGGAATATTATTCAGCAATCAAAAATAATGAAATCTTGCCATTTGCAATGACATGGATGGAGCTACATATTATAATGCTAAGTGAAAGAAGTCAGTCAGAGAAAGACAAATATCATATGATTTCACTCATATGTGGAATTTAAGAAACAAAACAAACAAACAAGAAAAGAGACAAACCAAGAAACAGACTGCTAACTATAGAGAACAGATGGCTAGAAGAGGGGATAGGGTGAAATAGGTAATGGGGGTTAGGAGGACACTGACCACGATGAACAGTGAGGGATGCGTGGAACTGCTGAATCATGATGTTGTGCTCCAGAGACCAATACAACACTGTATGTCAACTAACCAGAATTTTTAGAAAAGCATACATTTAACCAGTTAAAACAGTAAGGCACGCTTTATTCAGGCCCATCACAGTAGGTACACAGACCACGGTGATGGAGTTTTGTGGTGTGGGCTCAATTCTGATCACAGCAGGGCAAGTGAGCATCTACAGTGATAGGGTTCAGAACATGCTGCCCCAAAATATGACACCTCGCATGCCGAATATTTTAAGCTGAAGTAGTTTGAGAAAACAGCAGAAGCAGGAAGGTCACTCTCACCTCCCCCTCCCTTGTCCCCTGAAACAGATCATCAAACCCTCCTGTGAGAGGTACCCTCCCTATCCCCAGAGAACAGGAGCATCCTCGTGCCAAAGACAAAGGGAAGAATCCCAACAAACTGGGCTCGCTAATCTTCCCCAGTTGACTTCACTAACCTCTTACTCTTTAACCTGCCATATTCTTCCACAGCTGTCCAGTCCCCATCAAACCTAGCATAAAATACTGAGGTTTAACTGTTTCTTTGGGTCATTTCCTTATGAAGTTTCCCATGTCAGGTAAAACTTATAAAGTAAAACAAATGTGTGGGCTTTCTCCTGTTAATCTTTGTCAGTTTTTCAGACCCAGCCAGGGACCCTATGAGGGTCAAGGAAAACTTGACCTATAATAGCCAAGCAGCAAGTGGGGGTCAGTGGAAAAAACTGACTTTTTTTTTTAGGGGCGCCTGGGTGGCTCAGTTGTTAAGCATCTGCCTTCAGCTCAGGTCATGATCCCAGCGTCCTGGGATCGAGCCCCACATCGGGCTCCCTGCTCAGTGGGAAGCCTGCTTCTCCCTCTCCCACTCCCCTCTGCTTGTGTTCCCTCTCTCACTGTGTCTCTCTCTACCAAATAAATAAAAAAATCTTTAAAAAAAAAAAAAAAACTGACTTTTTCACTAAGAAAAAAACATCAGTGGTGAGGGGGGTTCTGGCTAAACCAACCTACCAGGATTCTGGCCAAGGACAGGCCAGGTGATCAGACATCAGCTGGGGGTGGTAGGGGGATCAAGGGACACCCACCCCTGGGTGGCCGAGTCGGTTAAGCATCTGCCTTCAGCTCAGGTCATGATCCTGGGATCCTGGGATGGAGCCCAATGTCAGGCTCCCTGCTCAGTGGGGAGTCTGCTTCTCCCTCTGCACCCCCCCCCAAATAAGTAGATAAAATCTTTAAAAAAAAAAAAAAAAAGAAAGAGAGAAAGAACCTGATTGGATATCGAGGGTGGAGGGTTCTTGCTAAAACTGGGATTTACAAGGAAGTGCACAGATGGGCCTAGGAGAAGGTTGAGGAGTCTGACTAAAGTTTGGTCAAGCAAACCTCCCTCCCTTGGTTGAGACATGCATCCACCAGCAGTGCCCTTCTGGAACTGGGGCCAACCACACCACATCAGGGTGGCTGTGGGAGAGGAAATACAACCTGGGTGGGCCAGGTCAAGGAACAGGAACAATGGTTGCTGAGGGCAACAAGGGAGGAGTTGAAGGCCTGCACCAATGGCATCTGATGTCCTGGGTCCCCACATCAGCCAGTCCCAGGAACCCCTGCAGAATCCCTTCATGTGGGCTGGGTGTTCTCGCTGAAGGCACTCACCCCCCACCCACCCACCCCACGCAGGCCCAAGAGACAGAGGCCTCTCCTCCCTTGTCCTAGGTACAGAAAGACAAGACCAGCACCTCTCATTGCAAGGCCCCTCTCCTAACTGTGGGCGTCAGTTCCAAATTAGCAATGTCCCAGGCGTCCAGAGCCGCATCATGCACGCTGGCAGGCTGCCTCCCATCAGGGCTCTATCCCAAGCTGACCCTCCTGCCAGCTTCTGCAGCAATGCCAAGAAAGAACTCACATCTCCAAAAGACTCAGACGCCTGCCGAGGCTTGGCTTTGAACAAACATAGCTGGCAGCACACGGACCGTCCCCCACCCAGAGGTCAGGGCTGGGCTGGCTCCGCTGTCCCGTGTGCACACACCTGAGCAGCCTTCAGGAACCGCAGGGGAGGATGCCAGCCATTTGCATAACATTACAACCACAGGCAGGCTCTTCCCAAGAATCAGGGCAGGTCCTCGGATGCCTGGGGCAGTTTCCAGCTTGCTGCTGAAAGGGAAGAAAGTGCTTTTGGTGGACTCCTTTTAAACTCCCATTCATAGCGCCGACCAGCTGTGATAGCTCCAATTACAGGTTCAAAGATTTCTGGGCCATGGAAAAACTTCCTGTCCTGGCCACTCAACCCCATACCACTCCCACGCAAAGGCCCAGAAACCACCGTGGAATGTGCCACCAAGGGGATGGGTTGCCAGAGACTGGACCCTTCCTTTCCCCACAAGGTCAGCAGCAAGCCTTGACCACAACCCTGAGCCCCATCTCTGAGAGTTCCTGCCCTTCGAATTCTGCTCCCCCACACTCCCTCTTGTCTTGAGCTTTCATGTTTCATAAGGAAAATACCAGCTCCCCAGCCCGGACTGGGCTTCAGTGGAAGCTGTGTCCTGGTCCCCCACCCCAGTCCCCGGAGGCCATTCAGGGTGCTGTCCACTCTCCCATGGGTTCCAGGCTCAGGAGCCACAGAAAACCTCCCCAACCAGAAACCCAGGTCCTGGTCTTCCTGAGGTCAGAGGTCCCAGAGGGATGCCCTGAGCTTGTGGGGGAAACTGAGGCCAGAAAGCTGCCCTAGAGAGTTTCCTGGGGTGGGGGAGCTGCCCTAAGGGAGCTGCTGGCTGAGGGCCCCAGTTACTGCACTGAGTGAAACACCCACCTAACCGTCCTCCTGGGCACTCCCTCTGACTTCGAGATAGCTGAACCAACTGGGGAGCAAAAAGGTAAAGTCGTCTGTCCAAGGTTATCAGGTGACGCAGCCAGAGCTTACTCATCTCCTCTGCCAGTGGGTTCTTCCCATTGTGTAACCCCAAGGCAGGCCAGACCCCATATACCCAGACACACACACACACACGCACACACACACACACGCACACTGACACATACACACACACAATACACACCACACACGCACACTGACACACACACACCA
>NW_022589722.1:34784459-34784721 GCF_004348235.1 Phoca vitulina | reverse complement strand
CATACACACCACACACACACAATACACACCACACACGCACACTGACACATACACACACACAATACACACCACACACGCACACTGACACACACACACCACACACGCACACTGACACACACACCACACACGCACACCGACACACACACACAACACACACCACACACGCACACTGACACACACACACCACACAATACACACCACACACGCACACTGACACACACACACCACACACATAATACACACCACACACGCACACTGACAC
>NW_022589722.1:34727549-34784359 GCF_004348235.1 Phoca vitulina | reverse complement strand
ACACACACACACACACACATTGACACACAGACACGTGTACGGAGGGGAAAGGGTTTGAAAGAATTTACTATCTCGTGTTTGAGAAAAGCGCCGGAAGTAACGTTGGGGGAAAAGCCAGCAGTCAGTGGGTTCCAAGGCCTTCGTTCTGCGTGGCTCACCCAGCGATGATGCCCACAACACCCCCTTGCGCTCAGGGCCTTTCCAAAAGGACCCGAGTCTCCCAGCTTGAGGTTTGGGGGCCCCGCCCGACTCCGCGCGCCGGCCCAGCCCGGCCCGCGCCAGCCCCTCCAACGGCCTCGGGATGCGAAGCGGGGCCGAGCGCGCGCCCCCCCACCCCCGCACCCCCGGACTCCCGGACCCCCGGACCCCGACCCCAAGCCCAACCCCGACCCAGTCCGCGCCCGAGCAGGCCCCGCCCCCGTGAGGCCCCGCCCCCTCGAGCCCCGCCCCGGGCTGCCGCGCGCGGAGGGTCACGGGACCGCGGGGCGGGGACGGGAACGGGGGCGGGGCGGAGCCGAGGCGGAAGCGCCCGCGGAGGGCACCGCTGCCCGCTGTCCCGACCCGCCCCTCCTCGGCCCGGTACTGCCCTCGGCCCGGTACTGCCCTCGTCCAGCCGCGCCGGACCCGGGGTTATTGTCATGTGACTTCTGTCCCTGACTACGAGCCTGAGCTCCAACCTCTAGGTGAAGAGGGTCAGATCTCCCAAATCAGGTGTCCTGGTTCCCGAGGGTCTCCAGGGAGTTATATCCCAGGCTACGGTCTCCTGGGTTCTGTTGGGATCAGGGGTCTCCGGAAGTCCCCTGAAGTCCACTGGGACTTCAGGTAGGGGTTGTCTGGGTCGGGGAGTGTTGGGGTCTGGGGTCTCAAGAAGGGGGTAGTGCCTGGGTCTGGTGTCTCAGGGGAGAGGTAGAGACTGGATTTGGGGTCTCAGAGGAGGGTAGTGTCTGGATCTGGGGTCTCGGGAGGATAGTGCCTGGATTTGGGGTCTCAGGGGAGAGTAGTACCTGGATTTGGGGACTCGGGAGGGTAGTGCCTGGATTTGGGGTCTCAGGGGAGGATAGTACCTGGATCTGTGGTCTCAGCAGAAGATAGTGCTTGCATCTGGAGCCCCTGAGGTAGACCTTGCTGGAGCCAGTTTGCTTTCCCTCCCAAGGGTCTCTTGTGCCAGCCCCATCTGTGTTGTGTGCCATGGTGGCACTGTGGGCCTTCGCTCTGGCCTTGGCCATAGGCCTGGCCACTGCTGGCCCACCTAACATCGTGCTGATCTTTGCTGATGACCTGGGCTATGGGGACCTGGGCTCCTATGGGCACCCCAGCTCCACCACCCCTAACCTGGACCAGCTGGCTGCAGGGGGGCTGCGCTTCACCGACTTCTATGTGCCCATGTCTCTGTGCACACCCTCCCGGTAAGTGAGGAGGCAGGGGAGCCCATACAGCATCTCCCAGATTCACTCTGGGCTCCAGTGGGGGAGGCAAATGCTCTGTCTCTTTGGAGAAGGTCACGTTTCTCTGTCTTCCTCCCCTCTCTTCCCTCCTCCACGTGTCCACTTCAGCCTTAGTTTCTCTCTGTCTCACGGACTCTTGTGACTTGTCCTATAGGGCTGCGCTCCTGACCGGCCGACTCCCAGTTCGGATGGGCCTGTACCCTGGAGTTCTGGAGCCCAGCTCCCGAGGGGGCCTGCCCCTGGAGGAGGTGACCCTGGCTGAGGTCCTGGCTGCCCGAGGCTACCTCACAGGGATAGCTGGCAAGTGGCACCTTGGGGTGGGGCCTGAGGGGGCCTTTCTGCCCCCCCACCAGGGCTTCCATCGATTCCTGGGCATCCCATACTCCCATGACCAGGTAGGAACCTCCAGGGCCCTCAGCCACCCTCCTCCTCACCTCCCACCAGTCCCCTTCCCCTTGACCCTTTGAGCCCCACCCCACAGCCCAGACTCCTGAATGGAACTGCTCCACCAGGGCCCTTGCCAGAACCTGACCTGCTTTCCGCCGTCCACCCCCTGTGATGGCAGCTGTGACCAGGGCCTGGTCCCTATCCCACTGTTGGCCAACCTGTCCGTGGAGGCACAGCCCCCCTGGCTGCCAGGACTTGAGGCCCGCTATGTGGCTTTCGCCCGTGACCTCATGGCTGATGCCCAGCGCCAGGGCCGGCCATTTTTCCTGTACTACGCCTCTCACGTGAGTGCCCTTGGCCCTGTCCCCTGAGCTGCCCTTGACTCCTACCCAGCGCTAACTCCTGTCTCTGCCCACAGCACACCCACTACCCCCAGTTCAGTGGGCAGAGCTTCTCTGGGCGCTCAGGCCGAGGGCCATTTGGGGACTCCCTGATGGAGCTGGATGCAGCTGTGGGAGCCCTGATGACAGCTGTGGGGGACCTGGGGCTGCTTGGAGAGACGCTGGTCATCTTCACTGCAGACAACGGGTTTGCTGTGGCAGGGGGCGGGGAAATGCTGGTTGATGCCTCCCCAGCGGGTCACTGGGATCTTCCCATCCTGACTGCTGGCCGAGGACGTATGGGCTACGGGTGTCTGAAGAGATGCTGCCTATGTTCTGGTGACCCGCAGGGCATGAGGGAGGCTGGGGGTCACAAGGACATGGAGGGACCCAGAGGGGACAGGCATGTGCTGGCCGTTTTTGTGTGCAGCATGTAACTCTGGGGCGGGGTCACCGGAGGTCACCCTGAGCCTCACTGACGACTTCCTTGTATGTCCCAGGCCTGAGACCATGAGGATGTCCCATGGCGGCTGCTCTGGCCTTCTTCGTTGTGGAAAGGGAACCACCTTTGAGGGAGGTGTCCGAGAGCCTGCCTTGGCCTTCTGGCCAGGCCACATCGCTCCTGGTCAGTCTTCAGGCCCTCCCCTCATGAACCCCTGGCCCCACCTCCCCAGCCCTGATGGCCAATGGAGTGATCACACAGCCTTCTGCCTCCAGGGGTGACCCATGAGCTGGCCAGCTCCCTAGACCTGCTGCCCACCCTGGCAGCCCTGACGGGGGCTCCGCTGCCCAACGTCACGTTGGATGGTGTTGACCTCAGCCCCCTGCTGCTGGGCACAGGCAAGGTAGGGTTCACAACCCTGAGACCCTGGCTCTCCTGCTCCAGCCCACAGAGCCTCTGTGGAGTGGCATCCAAATGGTGTTGCCAGTGGGGCTCCTGGGTGGGCAAGGAGCAGCTCCATATCCAGGGCCTGACACAAGGCCAATGGCTCCGGGTACATGCAGATAAGTGCTGGGGGACCCCCGCCCACCCTGTGATCCCTGACTTTGCCCCCAGAGCCCCCGGCAGTCTCTCTTCTTCTATTCGGCCTACCCAGACGAGGTCCATGGGGTCTTTGCTGTGCGGAGGGGAAAGTACAAAGCTCACTTCTTCACCCAGGGTAACTTCCTCACCCCGGCCCTGCCGACCTTCTTGTAGCCCCAGCGCCCGGGCCCTCCTCCTCTTCTTGCCCTTTGCACAGACGTGCCCCCCCTCTCCAGGCTCTGTCCACAGCGATACCACGCCAGACCCTGCCTGCCACGCCTCCAGCCCTCTGACTGCCCATGAGCCCCCGCTGCTCTTTGACCTGTCTGAGGACCCTGGTGAGAACTACAACCTTCTGGGAGGCTTGGCTGAGGTCGCCCCAGAGGCGATGCAGGCGCTGAAGCAACTTCAGCTGCTCAAGGCCCAGTTTGACGCTTCCGTGACCTTCAGCCCCAGCCAGATGGCCCGGGGTGAGGACCCTGCCCTGCAGATCTGCTGTCAGCCTGGCTGCACCCCCCGGCCGTCCTGCTGCCACTGCCCAGAGCCCCAGGCCTGAGAGCACAGGTGCAGGCCAGCCCGGGGCGCCTCACCCGACCCAAGCATGGCATGGTTCACTGCTGTGTGCAGGTGTGTGGAGGTGCTTTGTACCTGATGACGCTAATAACACCAGCTGGTACTCATAGGTGTGATAATTCATCTAATCCTTGTGATAACCCCGAGGTAGGTGCTGTTCTACCTGTGTTACAAATGAGGAAACTGAGGCATGGAGCGATCCAGTGATTTGTCTGAGGTCACCCAGCTGTAAGAGGTTGGGCAGGGATCTGAACCCAGGCATCCTGGCTTCGGGAGCTGCCCCACCACCGCTGTGATTGTGTGTCCGTGCAAGCTTGGTTCCTGAGTGTGAGCGTGTCCCTTCGCGGAAGCCATAGTAAGTGCTTTTGTGTGCCAGGAACAGGGTGGGGTGGGTGTGAGGGCATAGTGGACAGAAGACCCTGAAGTTGCAGAGCACCCAGGAGCACCTCCCTGGAAGACGCATTCCTGGAGGCACTAGAACTAGGGCACCGGGGCTCTTAGCAGAAACCTGTCTGAAAGCAGGTGATGATCAGCACATTCCAGGTGGGAATAAGGGGAGATAAGTTCCTGAGATAGCTCCCCAAGCTCT
Organism: Phoca vitulina; assembly: GCF_004348235.1. Lineage (NCBI taxonomy): Eukaryota > Metazoa > Chordata > Mammalia > Carnivora > Phocidae > Phoca > Phoca vitulina. The sequence continues at coordinate 34,779,961 of NW_022589722.1, read as the reverse complement.
GCCTCTGCCCCTTCCAAAGCTCCGCATTTTCCACCTCCCCACACATACCTCAGGGTTGGCTTCATCCCTGCTCAAAACTCTGCAGGCTGCCCATGGTGCTCAGAATTAAGTTCAAACTCCTTAGAGGCCCTGAACCCTCCGAGGCCTGCCCTCCTCGCCACCCAACAGCCCTCAGCCCTCAGCCCTCAGCCCTGGCGTGCTGGCCTGGCTGTCCTCTGTGGGCCAGCGTGCTCTGTCAATGGCTCTGCAGAGAGGACTCCTGACTGCCCACCTGTACCCACATTAGCAGTGTGTCGGCCTTGTAGTCAGTCACCTTGTGTGTGTGCTCATGGCAGGTCCACACAGGCCCCATGTGGTCCCTCAGGCTTGCCTCGGGCGCTCGAGGGCAGCATCCACTTCCCTACTAATAGACCCCCGCTTTTCCAGTGTTGGGCGGAGGCCCATTGACTAGCAGGTACAGCCTCTCCCTGACCCAGTCTGAGCCAGTCACAAGCCAATCCAATGATTGGTCCAGGAATGGCATGTGACTAAGAGTCCTGGTCAGTGAAAGGTCAGTGGCAGTCCACCAGGACGCTTGGGTCCCCTGCAGCATTCTTCCTCGGTGGGCAGTGAGGCTGGTGCTCTTGCTGCCCCTGACCAGACATCCCGTCTCCAGCCACCTACCTCCAGAGCTCACGGTATAATAAACCCTACCTGTTTAAGTCACTGCTAGTGGGTTACCTGTTACTTTCAGCCCAGAGAAGTCTTGCTGGAATGGGACATGTGAATGGGATGTATGGCCACCACATGTGCGAGTGCAGGCGGTCTGGGAGAGAGCCTGGGCTGTCAGACGTGGTGTCCCGAGGCCCTCACTGGATCCTCCATGTGGCTCTTCCGTCACTTCTGGGCTGGCTCAGGGGCTCCACTGACCATGCCCCAGATCCTGCTGTGCCTTGGGGCTGCCCCCATAGGGCAGTGGTTTCCTCGGGGACCCTTGCAGCCGCTGACACTGGCATAAGGAGGCCCCAGAGGAGCTGTGCCCTCCCCCTAGAGGCTGCAGCTTCTCTTCCAGTGGGGTACACAGTCACCTCAAGGTGCCCTGGTTCCAGAGTGAGGACTGAGGAGCTGGAGCGGGCACACCGTCTGTGCATGGCCTCCAAAGACCAAACACTCAGCAAGAACCACACCAGCGCTGACACCCACACGTAGCACCAGGCACGGGCTGCTCCAGGCCCACTCGGGCCAAGTTTGCTCGGCACCAAGTGCTGTGCATGGTGCTGGGGCCCAGATCATCGGGGGGACCCATCCCTGTTCCCGTGCACTTCTTGTCTAGCAAAGGGTATGGGCGTCAACCCTGAGATCGCAGACAGGTGGAACCCCGGCATGTTAGGGGCCCCTTGCTCCTGGGTGGGGGTGCGGAGGCATGTGGCTGTTGCCTGAGAAGGGACACTGGGGGCTCCAGATGTTCTCGGACTTGATGGGAGGGTGGAAGCGTGGTCCGTACGTGGGTATAAAGCTACACACTTAGCTTGTCACGTGTGTGTTATATCCTTCAAGAGAGAGGAGAATTTCGCTGATAAATACCACAAAGGAAGAGTGCAGGTCCTCCAAAAGCATGATCTTTGGGGGAGAGGGGGTGCAGAAATCATTGAATACATCAGGGATGCTTCGCCGTTGGCTGAGATCTGAGGAGGGGTGTTGAAACCCACCCTCTGCCTCCAAGGCTTGCGAGAGGAACAGACTCTCTCACCCTCTCAACCCACTTTTGGTTTTGCTGTGAGGGCTTTTGGAAGCAGAAATACTTGTCTCTCATCATTTCAGCTGCTCCTCATCCAGTCACTTGTGTGCACACGCACTTGCAAGCATGCACGCATACATGCTGAGAGACGTGCACACAGCACACACACACACTTGTCGTGGCCCCAGATGCTGTCTGCGATGTCCCTGCACTTCCCTTTCTTCTCTGCTCCTGTCTATTTAAAAAACAGCCCCTTTTCCTGTGAGTTAAGATTCACCCATTCACCAGACTGGTGGCTTTCCATTCCCACAGAGCGACTTCCTCCGGCAGCCCAGTCTCCTCTGGGAGGAGCTCTGTGGGTTTGGAACGGACAGAACACGCACCCTGGCGCTGCCGCTTCCCTTCAGGTGCATTAGGAAGGAAGAGTGGCAGGCAGAGGGGCCGCACCTGCAGAGAGACCACCCCTCCCCCTCCGGCACCCCCCCTTGCTCACATGCTCGTCTGTCCCCCAAGTGACCAGAAGGGGGAGCAAAGGGGATGTTTCCATGGAATAATGCTCATTTGCCTCTTCCCTGAACCATGTACTTGTTAGAGCAGCCCCGGCAATGCCTGCACGCCCAGGCTGTTCTCTGTGCTCATGCAAATCGTGTTTTAATCATGGCTTTACCTTGTTGCACCCTGACCCTGCCTCTCAAGGGTCTGATGTGTCCTGTCACCTCCTTGACCTCAGGCCTGGTGCAGGGTTCGCAATAACAGAGGGAGGTCTGCCTTTACGTATGCGTCGCCCTCAGCCTCCTCGGCTTGTGTGTGCAGGTCCCCCCTCTGAGTGGTCACAGCCACAGGGGCAAGGTGTGACCCCCCCCAGCACAAACTGCATTTTCCCGGCAGCCCCACACCCCCCACAGCAAGGAGGGAGAGCTGAGTCTCTCTTCAAGTGGTCTCAGAAGAAAGGGACCCAAGGGAGAAAGAGGTCTGAGGTACCATTTGAGCCGACAGGAAAGTCGGGCCCTGGAGAGAGCAGTTGGGGGGGTGGCCTGGCCCAGGACTCCACAACAAGAGCAGAAACCTCTCCACATCACTTTGCAAATACTGTAACAACGTGGTGCCCAGAGCCTGCCTTCCCCAGGGAACACCCAATGCCCGGTGGGAACTGCAGCGCTCCTCTGACCTGGAGGGATCGAGCCCGCATCCGGAGCCCTGCTCCGCGGGGAGCCTCCTTCCCCCTCCCACTCCCCCTGCTTGTGCTCTCTCGCTCTCTCTGTCAAATGAATAAATAAAATGTTTTTAAAAAAAGTTATACCAATTATATTTGGTTTCCTATATATACACCAACCTAAAATTTAAAAAAAAAAAAAAAGTTATCCAGAGTCAGTTTTTATAGTTTGGTTGTGACCACAAAATGCTAACTGATACAGAAGGAAATTAAGTACTAACCCCCACCCTCCTAATCCCAGCAAATGAGGGCTGTCGGGGAGAGGAATGGTCCCTGCCATCCAGGTTCAGTGGGTCCCTGCCAGAGGGTTCAGTGTAACGTGCTGTGTTTGGGGTAGACATGAGGCACAGCCCTGAGGGTCCACCTGTGCCCATCCTGCCACCCTTGGTGGGGGGGGGCTGTGCATGCCTGGGGGGGAGCCGTGTCTGAACAGCATGACCTCCTCCTCCTCCTTTGCCACCCCGATTGGACAAGTCACCTACCCTGGGATACCTCCCCATGTGAGCTGCACAGTCCAGTCCCTACGTGGAGTCCCTGAGGAAGGACAGGGCAGGGTCCTGGTGGCCGGTTGTGCTGAGCCTGCTCATTCTGCTCCCCTTCCCAGGAGCTTCCTCCATGCCCCTCTGCTGACCACAAGTGCATGTCAACCTAATGCAGGATGCCCCAAAAAGAGTGCAGGCAGGTCATGCGCTCCAGGGTTAGCATGTTCTGTGTAGATGAAGGGCAAGGAGTCGTGGGCCCACTGGGCATGAGTGGGGTTCTGTGGAGGTGGGGCTTTGCACAGGGCAGGCACCAGACCCCTATTGCCAGGGGCCAACTGCTCCCAATCTGCACAAAGGAAATAAAAAATAAAATCCAGGTTTCCCCTTTTTGCCATCAACTCAGATGATGGCTGAGACAGCTTTTAGGGTAAATTGTTTAATCCTCTTCCCTGCCAAGTTCTGTGTATAAAAGGACTTCATTCACAGGTATGAGGGAGCAGTACTCAGTGCAGCTGACTTTGGATTCAGTGGCTGCTACCTCAGGACAGGAACCTGGATGTGAGACAGGACCTGTCTGCTGGGTTGTATGCCAATTGCACAGAACAGGACCCAGGCAGTGGAGGTGGGGCACACGCAGGGAGAGCTTCCATGCTATATATCAACTCCTGTCCCACACGCACCTGCACAGGTCCCACCACACCTGTGTCCACACCTGCAAACCAGGTGAGGCCCGCTCACGGCGGTGGTTTCAGGGGTGAGGAGCCTGGTACCCCTGCTCTGTTCAGCACCAAGACAGTGTTCCTTAATATCCCCTCTTCAGAGGGGGTGCGACTTCCTCATCCTAGGGGGGTGGCCTTGGATCCCTGCTTGGGGGGTGGAGGAGGGTCTTCCCACATGCTCCCTGGTCATGGGTTTTGCTCTCTGTGCCTCTTTTGAGGAGGTCAGAAACACTGCTCAGCTTTAAAGGATCCAAAGTTGGAGGCAGAACTTCTCACCTCTGCTGTGGCTGGCTGGGCGATCCTAAGAGGACTTGCTTCTTCACTCTGCTCCCAGCCTGCCTATGAGCGGCTCTGAAGGGCAGAAGGTGCACACTCCTGGGGCAGCCCTCCATCTATGGGGGCCAGGGGCCAGCAGGTAAATGTTCCTGTTTCTCATCCTTCCGGTGATGGTTCAGGGAGGCCTTGAGTTTGGACTTCACACTGGCTTTTCCTCCCCCACTGCCTCTCTCCTACCCACTCCTCACTACAGCATTCTGTGGGGCTTTTGCAAGACCAGCTGCCTGCCCCTTTGCCCTTGCTCTTCCTCCTGCCCGAAACTGAGCACAATGCTGTAAGATATAGCAGCCCTCAGGCAGTCATGAGGACAAAGGCCAAGCACCCAGGTCACAGGACCAAGGGAAGGAGCTTGTTGTCCTCCAGGTAGCCTTGTAGCAGCCAAGCCAGGCTTGACTCCCCCTATCCTGATTGATCAGACCCACCTCCCTGGGGTGTTCTCTTAGAGCTGGATGCTTTGAGTCACACCTACTACATGATCTATTGTTGAAATATTTTCATTGACATCCAAAAAGAGTGGTGTTCTCTATACATAGAATATAGAATCCCGTGTGTTTGTTGTACCTTATTGTTTATTTTCAGATCTACGTTTTCCTCCTTTTTCTTGCTGCTCAAACATTTCTGAGTCATGTATTTGTTGGTCTGTTTCATAACTAGAGATTCATGTGTGGAGACCATCTTCCATTGCACACAGCTCATTTCACAGTGACGTGGGCTACTTTGCTTTAATCTTCTTGCCTTAAATTCCTCATTGGGTCCCCTGATCTCTCTCTGGTCGCAAACAAAATAAAATAAAAAGCCATATAGAGAAAGGAGACTGGAAAAAAAAAATACACCAAAATATCAGCAAGAGTTGTCTTTGAATTGATATAAGAACTTTTTTTTTTTCCTTCCTTCTATTTTCTGCAGCTTCCACAATTTCCATAATGACCATGGGCTCTTTATAATGGATAAGTAATACTTTAAAAAGAAAAATTCTATTTTGTATAGTGTTTATAAAAATGGTAATGAGTACTGACTTGCCCGAGCACTGTTCTCAGCCTGTCTGGAGGGCAAGTTTGTGGACGCCTCATCAGAGTCCTAAGACGGGTTCTTTTATTGTGGTCAAATACCCTTTTTTGCTTGCATTTAAGTAATGTCTTTGTTTTTTTATTTTTAGTTTTTCTGTGGACGCTTCTATTTGCATTTGGGGGTCTCTAATAAGCACCTATAATACTTGAAACAATGAAGACATGTTTGTGCAGGAAAACAGGAAGAGAAACAGAGACTGTTAGCCTTCTTCATGTTCACTCTTTTTCAACACCTAGTTTCTAGCATAGGTTCTGCATATTTGTTTTCCCATAATAGCACAACTATTTTCCATATTACTTTTTTTCGTATCTGCCCACTATTTCAATTAACTAAATATACCTTTAGTTGGTCAAAATTTAGATTATTTTTATGCTTTCAATGTTTTAAACAAGAATGTGTACAGAGGTTTTAATTTAGGGTGCTATCCTTAGCCAGGTTCCCAGAGGTCAGAGTCCTGATATTAGAGGCTTGCTCACTCCCACAGGGAGGGTCAGGGCTTCAGCATGCGCACCAAGCACTGCACCGGGCTCCAGGAGGAGAGGGGGCATCAGCCACGCCCCTGGTCTCTTGGACTCATCTTCCACAGACTCTGCCAGGGGGTTAGGCAGGGGAGACACCACCCAACTCCAAGGCTCCGGCCCCCCCAGCACCCAGGAGGAGGACAGATCACCCAGCAACATACAGAGGACAGCGGATGCCCACAGGAAGCTCAGAGGCTCTGGGGCAGAAATGGGATGGAGGGAGGGGGTGCTTGAGAGGGGGAGGGACAGGGCAGTTTCTACAGAGAGGGTGCTTGAGAGGAGGAAGGACAGGGCAGTTTCTACAGAGAGGGAGGACAGGGCAGTTTCTATAGGGAGCCACTGCAGAGTTTAAGAGGGAGAGTGCCTGCTTGGGTTTCTGTTTAAAAACTCATTTGGGTGCAGGGGCAGGTGGGTTCACAGATGCAGGTTGAGGCAGGGAGCCTGGAGGAGGCTTTTGATGCACAAAGACATAGGAGGAAATTCAAGGTGGTTTGATCCAGGGAGAAGTTGGGGGGGGGTGTGAAGGGGCAGACTTAGCAGTGACCTGGTTGGGGTGAAGGTGGCAGCAATGGGGGTCTAGGGCAACTCAGGTTCAGGCGCCAGAGAAAAAAAACATAAAACCCAGAACACAGCTGAACAGGAGCAGGTAGGGAAATGCTCATGTGAGTTTGAAGTGTCCGTGGCCCCTGCTGAGGTGTTCAGGCCCTCTGCACCTCAGTGCTCTCATTAAGGTCATTACATTTTCGGCACTTTGCAAAGCACCAGTCCACTGACTGGCTAAAGGAGTGGTCAGCTGGGGTTGGTGAGTGAATGCACACGCACACAGCTGAGCCAAGTGGTCTGGCTCAGGGAAGGCGTTGAGTCTGAGGGAAGAAGCCAGGGAGGAGAACCCAGGATGGAGCCAGGGACGGGGTCTGCAAGACAGCTAAGCTAGAGGAAACCCTGAGATCGAAGGAGCAGCGGGAAAGGGGACGAGAGGGAGGTGCAGGAAAGGTCAAAGAGGTAGAAGGAAGGTGTGCTGTCTGGGAAGGGTCCTACTGAGAGGGAAAAGGTACTCAAGCATATCCAACAGCTGTCCTAAAGGACGAGCTGGGGGGAAAGGTTAATGATTCAGAAAAATGGGGAGAGGTGGAGGAGCTGAGGTGGACATGTGCGCAGGCATGCGGTGCTTTCCTGGGATGGATGAGGGCAGTGAGAGGGCATGGAGAATTCCCACCTGACCCAGTGAAGGAAGAGCAGAGGGAGCAGGTGGGTGGGCGGTGGGTCCCCACGGTGATGCAGCCAGAAGGGTCTGAGGGCCTTGCTCCCTGCCCAGGTGCAGAGGGGTGCAAGTCTCAAACAGACACATCAAGGGCTCTCTGCCTCTTTACAGCTTTAATCAGTAGGAAAGTCTTCTCATAGACGTTCGACTTTGTCTTCTTGACAGTGGAGTTGGAATGTTCCGGTGTGCTGGTTTACGAGCTACGCATCTGCTGAGACTGGTCTGGGTCCCTGTTCAGTTGGTGGGGCTGTCCACATGCCAAAGGTCTGGGCCATTTATTGACTCTTAATTTGAGTAGAGGCATGTGATTTTTATAGATAGTAGTTTTAAATTCATATGTAGTGAATCTGTCCTTCCCTTTGCTCACATTTCATAACCTTTACTTGTGGTCTTCCCAGGGCTGCAGTGGTCCCGGGCTCTGCCGGGAGGACCCAGACCCACCCTCAGAAAGGCCCTGCGTACCATGCTGACCTCAGCACCCGAGAGCTGGGGCTCACCTGGGGCCCCGGGGCCAGGAAAGCCCTTTCCCTGGAAGATAGCATCTACAACCACCTAAAGGCATAGTGAAAAATAGCCACTTCCTCTCTTCTGGCTTTTTGTGGAGAATTTTTTAAATGCCAATTTTAAGATCTGAGCAGACTGACCCCTGCTTTCTCACACACACACTCACAAGCGTGCATACACACCCATGAGCGCCCACACACACTGATCTGAGCCCTACTGGCCCCCCAGCCGGGAGCTCTGGTGCAAGTGGAAGGAACACACTTAGGGTGACCACTGCCCTTTCACTGGCCTCAGTTCCCTGCTAGCCAATCAAGTACATCTGGGGAGAATCCCCAGGGCGCCCGTGGCATGATTTCAGAGAGCACTGAAGGGGTGAATCTTCTCACGGTTCCATCACCCTGGAGTCTTGGTCCCCACTGCCATGGGCAGCTCCTGGACCCCCAACCCCCTACTTGGGCCCCCCCAGAAACAGCCAGTGTCACACCAAGCAGAGAGTTTATTGAGGTGCTAGACTGCGGGGAGTGTTTGCAGCGGCAAAGCGGACGCTGGTGTGGCCAGGGCCAGGGTAGGCACCCTCCTCCTAGCATCTGGGGGCTCGGGGTAAGCATCAAGAGCTACTCCTAATCTCCCCCAGGACCCTTCTGGGGAACCCCTCCCTGCTTCCCCCTGAGCTCCATGTGGGGCAGTATGGGGAGGTCCCTCTCTTTGTCCCTGTGGTCAAGGATGGGATAATCCCTTGAGATTCACTATAAAAATTAAAATTCCTTTATAAATCACAGGGGAGGGGCAGGAGGGGATCGCCTGGGAGCTTGGTGCCACCAGTCACCTAGAGACTCGCCTTCCTCTACAACCCTCCCGGTTCTGACCCCAAGTAAAGAGCAGAGGGCGAGAGTTTGCAGGCACAGAGAGGGGCAGAGACAGAAACAAGGAGATAGGATGAGGTCAAGGGGCGGAAGAGGGTGACAGAAAGAACGGATCGGAGGGAAAGTGGAGAGGACCCCTCTCTCCCGCGGCCCCTGGGGAGCAAGGAGGAAACTCCCTGGATATCAGTTCCCACGTGCCCCCCAATCCAGTTCTTGCCAAAGCCACGGCGGCTTCTGGAGACACGCCCAGCCCCAGCTGCCCCCGCAGCCGGGGAGCGGCGAGCAGCTACTCCAGGTAGATGTCCTCTGTGGGGCAGGCGTACTCCAGGTGCTCCTGGTAATACTCCAGGAAGGCGCGGCTGGGGGAGAGGGAGTAATCTACCAGCCGCTCCGGGCCGTCTGAATCGCCCTACCCCACGCCCGCAGCTCTCCCTCCTCACCCACCTGGGCCTGCCCATCATCCCCAGACCCCATTCCTCAGCTCTCTGGCTCGGTGATCACAAGCACAGGGAAGATCACAAGCACAGGGAACCGTGTCACTTCCATCCCAAATACCCTCCCCCCGGGCTCCTGTCCTGTCTTCAAATTTGCTTTCCACCCACTTCCGACTCTCCACCTCTGTTGTTTCTCATCTGACCTCCCCCCTCACTGCTGCCCAAACTCTCCACCCCCAGACCTCACCTCCCTGCCCGTCTTCCCAGCCCTGCTCTCCCACCCCACTTACCCCACACTCTGGGCCACAGGCCTCATGGACTCCTGGGAGACAAAGACGTGGCAGGCAAAGCGGCTCAGCAGAGGGTGTTTGGTGATGAAGCCAAAATAGCTGCAGGGGGGTTGATGTGGAGGGGTATCAGAGCACAGACCCACACCTTAGCCCCTCCCCTCCCCAGGGATCTGGAGACAAGCGTCAGAAACAGAGGGCTCGGGAAGAGAGTACGGGATGAGAAAAACGTGTGGGTCACACGAATTCAAGATTTGAAGGTGCCTTTTTGGGTTCTAGTCCAAGCACAGTGCTAGGCACCTACGAGGAATGAGCGACCTGTGTGAATTTCTCCAGGACAGGGGTGGGCCCCCCACCCAGAGCTTGCCCCTAGGCCATAGTGCAGGGCCTCCTTCCTGCCTTCTAGATGCGAGTCACCCGGCCTGCCCAGCCCCACCTCTGGTCCTGCAAACTCTACAGCTATTACTGAGCTCTGAGTTGGGGCTTGGCATCGGCCCCCAATCTGTGAAACCCTCTTCATGGAGAGAAACCTCCCACCCTGGATCTGTCATGAATTTTTAGTCACTGCCCCAACTCTGTCTCATTCAGACCTTTCCTGAATCTGCCCTGTTTGGTTCCTCTAAGACATGAAAACTTTGTCCAGAGGGAGGGCCTGTCAGAGCCCTGCAGCCTGAGGCTCGAGACTCCCTTCACAGTGGCTAATCCAATCCACATCAGACTGGATTGGGGTTTTGTGGTTCCACCAGATGGGAATCCACACGGCGGTGTCGTTGCCAAGACAATGTGCTCATGTTGTCCATGAACAAACTTGTCTCAAACACCGTGGTCAAAGAATCACTTTATAGTCACCAACACTTGGAGGTCGCTTACCGAGCCCCAAGCACAACAGCACCTTCTACTATTAACCCACATACCCCTCACAACAGCCCTGGGAAGTAGGTGCCCTGATCTATTGTCTCTAGAGGATGGAGACAAGGCCCAGAGGTGGTCAGAAGCTTGCCCAAGGACACACAGCTGTCTGTAGCAGTCTGTGATCTTACAGGCCACACACGCCAACCTCATCCAGATACAGCATGTCCAGCACATTCTTTGTCTCCGGCCTCCTTCTCGAGGAAATGAGGACATGAGTTAAGGGTTCACCTAACACTAATTCATTGGTGCCTCCTTACCAGGACAGACGGGGTTGAGTTCTGAAGTAACAAGTACTAGGAAGGTCTGGGCCAGGACAGCAGCGCCTTGGTACCCGCCCCCCACCCCGACCGCCTCCCCTCCACCCTGATCCACTGGTCTGACCATCTTTCTCTCATGGGCTTGCACTCGGGTCCATGCTCAGGTGTCTAGGCCTGAGTTCGGGCAGTCTCCTTGTGTTGAGAAATCAAGCTTGTTTTCCCTCTTGGCAGCGCAGTTCTGAGCCCACCATCCCTCCAGGTGCGGGCCTCCGTGCAGACCAGTCCTCGCGGTGCCAGCGCTGCCCGCTATTTGGTCCGCAGCCTGCAAAGCAGTATCTCCCTCCTCAGACTGGGCTCTGAGCCGCTGAGGGTTGACACCATCCCCCAGACAGCAGAAAGAGCCCTTCTTATCATCCTCTTTACCACGAAAGTGTCCAAATGACTTACATGCTGGACTCAAGATCTGTCACAAGCCTCAGCCCCAGTTCCACTGTGTTCTTCCTACCCTCACCTGCCCTTGAGGACCTGCTTCCTCCAACACCCCATCGAGTCTTTTCGAGTCTCTGGTTGGCCCTGACTCTTTGGTTACATCCTGTTTCCTTCATCAAGGACACCGGGACCAGTGGGCAGGAGTCTGGCTGGGCAGGAAGCCTGTGGCTCCCCCCAGCTGGTTACAACACTGGCTGTCTCACTCCCTTCCCTCCTGTCCTTTCTCGCTCTGCCTGCCTATCTCGTTCACCTTGGCCACAGTGACCCACCTGCTCCCAAATGATTCTCTCCTTCCACGTCTCCCTCCCACACTCCAGACCCATGTCACAAATAGCCAATCTGATCTCACTGCATCTGCGATTGAATGCCACGTCTCCAGCATGTCAGGTCCACTCACTCCGTGCTCCTTCTCTCGGTGTGGGGGTCACTCTATGTCCATCACCCAGGAGGCACATCACCCTTGATCCTCCCTCTAGGCCAGCCTCGATAACCACTCAGTCCAGGCCCTGCCTGTCCCACCTCCTAAATGCCTCCAGGACACTGCACCTGCATTACCTCAGCAGCACTTGGCCTCCTGCATGACAACCTGGGTCCGTCCATCTGGACAGCAGCCAGAGCCAGCTTGCCAAACTGAGTCACACCATGACACCACTGCAAATGGGATTAGGTACAAGCTCTCTGACAGAGTCCCGGGTACTCCTAGTGTCCCTCCAGCCTCATCCTAGCTGCTCCCCAAGACACCTAGTGCCCCTAACCCACAGCCTTAGCTCAACTGGCTCCCCGCCAAGACCCACCCCATTACTTACTTGTCTTCCAAGGCTTACAGAGTGGTCTTCAGTCCCTTCCTGAGTCCCAGGAGAACTCACCCACCTCTCTACAGGTCTGCTCACTGGAGCCCCATACAGATATCCGGCAGACCCCGATAGATGCTTCTAGCACTCACTTGTCTATGTCTGTTTCCTCACCCAGACCAGATGAGAGCTTGTTTGATCCAAGGCTCCCGAGCCCAGTGCAGAGTGGGTGCTATGTGGGTGCAGGTGGGGCAGTCAGTGTGGTGGGGGATGGGGATTGTATCTGGGCAACCCTCCGGGTTTGTGGGGACTCAGGAGGGTAAGGCTCTCACCAGCTGTTGCGGGGATGGCAGCCACAGAAGGAGATGTTCTTCATCTGGAAGAAGTGACTGCAATGCTGGAACTGGAGCAGAGGTGGCCGAGCATGCTGAGTTAGATGCAGGGTCGGGGGCCGCTTCTGCCACCCCGGCCAGACATCCCTCCAGCAGACCCTCCTGCCTTAACCCAGCCCTAGCCGCCCCTGTGCCTCAGGCCCCTGCACTCCCACCTCAGGTCCTCCGCTTAGACTCAGCTTGACCCCCCGAAGGGAAATCTCAAGGTCACAGGAGGCAGGAGGACGCAGGTGGACGGTCAGCTTCCGGGCAGTAGCAATCTGGGGAAGAAGTTGGGGGAGAGACGATCGCAAGGGGCTACAAGGGTGTCTTTCTCTCCCCTTGGTGCAACATTTTACATTATGGATGAAGACTCTTGGCACTGACTCTAGAAGATGAGAGCCAGTGGTCTTAGCCATTCCTCAGGCTCAGGACCAGCTGGTTACCTCTCTGCCCTAAGCCTGCCACTTCCTTCTGTTCCTCCAGATAGGACCAAGGCCCCCCCCCACCCCCACCCCAGCCTCCTCACTGCCCATCCCTGTGGGCTGGATGGGAGTTCTCAGCCACAGGCTGTCCTGTTTCTCTGCTGCTTTCCCACTCAACCACAGGACCAGTAGATGGGCAGGCTCACTAAATGTCTACCAAGTGAATGAAAGAGCAAATGACTCCCAGGAAAGGATCTGTGAGAATTGGTCTTGATTTACAGACAAAAAGAGGATGGAATGAAGGAAAGGAAGGGCCAGCGGGAAGGTGGAGGCCCCACTATATCCAATAAACCTGCAAGGCTGGAACTAGAGCAGAGAGGGCAGAGCAGGCCGAGTCAGACTGAGGGTTAGATGGAGGGACAGACCTGCCAAGCTCTGCCCTAGGCTGGTCTGCCCAGGCCTCTGAATCAGAGCTGGGATCCCTGCCCCCTGAGGCTCCCAAGGCACCGTCTGAACCCTCTGTGGCCAGAGGCCTGGGGCCTCCGGAGGCTGGGCCAGCCTATGAGGGAGGTGGACCACTGACTCCAGACTGACCTTCTGCATGGCTGCACACAGGATGCCATTGCCCTGGTGACAGGGTACCTCTACAGAGCCCAGGAACTGCACGTCGAAGCGCTCCACCCAGCAGGGACTCCGCTTGCTCCCTGGGGGGAGGGGGGTGTCATAAGGGGCCTAGAGCAGGCAGAGGGGCTGGCGCAGACTGGGTGACAAGCTACCCCTTGGGGATGGGACCTCACCCAGCAGGTCCTTGGCGGGGCCGGGCACCGCATGGGCGTAGAAGGCGGGGAAGACCCCACGCTCCCCTGTGCGCATGTTGAAGCCACGGAACCAGAAATCATCCTCCTCAGCCTCCACCAACACCGGGTCATCCACATCCAGCTCCAGCTCATCCGGATGGCGAGGGATGAACCTGAGATCAGGTCAGAGGTGGGAGATCACTGGGGGGCGGGGCAGGACCCAGTGGGTGGTGTCCACCCAGGTCCCATAGTGTCTGTAGACCGAGGTTGGGGGTCACTGACAGCAAGCAGGAGAAAGGCTGTACCTGAAGACAGCCCGGTGGGTTTGCTCTTTCTCCTCCCCATTGACCAAGCAGGAAAAAAGACCAAAGGACTCCGTGCCTGAGACACAGAGACAGGGAAAGACAGAGACTCAGAGGCAGGAGAAGGAAAGTACTTGAAGGCCTGGCCAAGTTCCTCCCCCCTGCCCCCCCAGCAGTCTGGTGTAGGTTGTCCCGAGCCTGGGGGGAGGGAGAACCAGCCCATCAGGAGCTGGAGGCAGAGCAGCCCTACCCATTCCGCTCCCCACCCTGTTGGGGACCTGGGGAAAGCGCCAGGCACATGTCCTGGGTAAGAGGGCAGAGCCTCAGGCTGCCCTGGGGGCTCTAGGGAACTGCCTGTTCCCCAGGGACCTTCCCCCTTTCCCCACTTCCCACTCACTGGAAGAACGAGATGTGCTGTTGACAAAGACATTGAGGAACTTCTTAGAGAAGGTGAGGTCAGGGCTGTCTGGGGAGGCATCCTCCGGGCCCTGACCACCACCCAGAAGTGTGGCCGCCGTCTCTTCCTCGCTGGCCTCGCCACCGCTGTCCTCCGAGCTGTCCTCGCCCAGGCCAGCGCAGCGCCGCAGGCTTACCAGCTCCAACTGCGTGTGCTCGTCCACCACCAGCGTGTACTTGACCGCGTCATACACCAGCGAGGCGTCCAGCGGCGCAGCGGGGCCCACGCCCCTGCCGCCAGGGGGCCCCACCTTGTCATCAGCATCATCCTCGTCCTCTTCATCCTCATCGTCCTCCTCTGAGCAGGCGGCGGAACAGGCGCGGGCCGGACGGGCGCTGCGGCCTGGAGCGGCCCACAGCGGCGTGATGGTGTCGCGCGTGGGGTTGCTGAGGAAGAGGCAGGGCCCGGGCTGGGCGGGGCCGGGCCGAGGTGCAGAGGGCGCGGGGGGCGGTGGCCCGCACAGCGTCTCCATGTCCACCAGCTCCACGCCGCCTGGCCCTGCAGCCGCCTCGGGGGCCTCCGTGGTCCCACCCGCGGGCGACGAGGGCTCCCCGGAAGGACGCGACGCGGGAGACAGGCACTGGCCGGGGCAGCGGATGGGTGAGGAGCCCTCGGAGATCATGCGGCTCACGAGGTTGCTGAGCAGCCAGGGCGAGTCGGCGTCCTCACTGAGGTCTGGCTCAGACTCGGACCCTGACTCGTACTCGCTGTTGGTGTCGTCGGGGCCCACGGGCAGGAAGGCGGGGCGACGCGGGGGCTCACATGGGGCCTCAGGCTCGGGCTCCGGCTCGGAGGTAGGCGATGAGGCCTCCTCGATGGAGTTGGTGAGGTGCGAGGAGCGGCCGCTGCTGCTGCTGCCGCCGTCGCTGCTCAGCTCCAGCTCGGTCTCCGAGATGGACGAAATCATGCGCCCCAGGCGCGCGCCCCCTGCGTCCTCCGAGTCGGAGCCCGGCGAGGACAGCTCCTGGCTGCTGCGCCGGCCCCCTCGGCCCCCGCTGGAGCGGCTTCCCAGGTCAGCCTCGATGCCAGGATCTGAGGAGGGCGAGGCTCCACAGGGCGCAGGGGGGCCCGCGGCCGGTGGGTTCCCTTCACAATCGCACCCCGGGCGCACAGGCGACTGTGACCCGCACGGGCTCGCGTCTGTGGGCTGGAGGGAGGCGGGTGACTCTGCAGAGCAGGGGTCTGTGTCAGCAAGCCCACTCGGCTCCCTTCCTCTCTCCCTTGCCTCCTGTGACCCCACCACCAGCACCACCACCCTGCTCACCTCTGAGGGGCTCCTGGGGAGGAGGGCACAGCACTGTCTCCTGCCAGGAAGCTGGAGGCGCTGGGGCAAAGCCTCCATTGTTGTTCAGGGAGTCCTGGGGGTGGGGGTGGGGGAACAGTAAGAAAGTAACGCTGATGGGGGTCTCCAGGTTTCAGTGGTAGGACAGGCTGCCATGGGGAGCAGAGTCCCAGATGCTAAAAACCCAGGTTAACTCCAGGATGTTGTGGGTGGGTCTGGATGCTCACCTGGGCTCCCAGCGTAGTCAGGTGGAGAGTGGTGGGCCGGTTCTTGTGGGGTTCCTCCAGGGAGGGGGAAGGGATCAGGGCCTCTGGGGCAGGGGCCTCTGAACCAAGGCCTCCTCCCTCCTTGCCCTCCCCTTCTCCTTCCTCCTCTTCCTCCTCCTCCTCTTCCTCCTCCTCTTCCTCCTCCTCTTCCTCCTCCTCCTCCTCCTCCTCCTCTTCCTCCTCCTCCTCCTCCTCTTCATTGTCATCGATCATCTCAAACTCCTGGAAATCATCCTGGAAGGAGCAGATCGGGTGTGGCTGCTCCGAACGTCCCAGGGAGAGACTGTCCTGCAAGAAGGAGGGACAGGCAGAGCTGGGCCAGAGCTCAACAGTGACTTGGGGTTCCAGGTGCCAGGAAAGGGGAAAGCAGAAAGCTATAAGTTAAGGGAGAGAAGACTCGTTCACTCTGCTCCCCACCAACTGAGCAATTTTTTTAAAAATCTGCTTAAGGGGCGCCTGGGTGGCTCAGTCAGTTAAGCGTCTGCCTTCGGCTCAGGTCATGATCCCAGAGTCCTGGGATCGAGCCCCGCATCGGGCTCCCTGCTCCGTGGGAAGCCTGCTTCTCCCTCTCCCACTCCCCCTGCTTGTGTTCCCTCTCTCACTGTCTCTCTCTGTCAAATAAATAAATAAAATCTTTTAAAAAAATAAAAATAAATAAATAAATAAATAATCTGCTTAAGGGGCATCTGGGTGGTTCAGTCAATTAAGCGTCTCCTTCAGCTAGGGTCATGATCCCAGGGTCCCAGGCTCTCAGCTCAGCGGGGAGTCTGCTTCTCCCTCTCCCTCTGCCCATCCCCCCTGCTCATGCTCTCATTCGCTCTGTCTCTCTCAAACGAATAAATAAAAAATCTTTTTTAAAAATCTGCTTAAGATACAAAAGGATCACTCCAGTTCTTGGTAAGAGCCCAAACTCCTAAGCTTAAGTGAATTCTCAGAGCGGCCCCAATCCACCTGCCACCTTCATGTTATCTCCAAACCCCATCACATTTGACACCAGCACTCCTTCCTTCATGGCATTTTAACCCAATTCACAATTGCTGTGCCCACCAAGCTGCAAGCCCCACCAGGGCAAGGCCATGTCCTATTGTGTACTGATAGATCCTACCCTAAGAACAGGACTTAGCCTATAGATGCTAATTGGAATGCATGAAGACAACCCAGGATTAACCAAGCTTGCACCAACCTCAGGGTCTTTGACACACTCAATCACTTTGCCAGCAACCCCTCTCCTCCATTCCCTACCTCCCGTATCTGCCCAGCTCCATCCAGTCTTCCCTAAGGGCAAGGTTGTGTGCCATTTCCCCTGGAAAGACTTCCTGAAGGCCTCAGTCTCTACTGGGTTCCCTCCCCCCTCATTGCACCTAGTGTCCTCCCATTGGGACCGAGTCTTTGATATTCAGGCAGCCAGTCATGGCCTCTGACATGTCTTTCTCCCCTACTGAGTTATAAGCTCCCAAGGGCAAGGGCCACTCTTGTCCTGTTCTCCTTCCACACACCTGGAAGCCCCCAGCACTTGCCACATGGCAGTTCCTCAGAAATGTTCTTGAATGAATGAAAACAGAAACATGGAGAGACAGGGAGGGGGTGGAGAAGAAGCAGGAGATGGGGGAAGAAAAGATATCAGGGGTGGAGACATAAGGCAGAGGAAGCTTGAGAGGTGGGGACAGGGCTGGGAAGGAGACAGCTGAGATGGCAGCAGGAAGGGGCAGGGTCTTCCTAAAAAGTGGTCTGAGGACAGAAGGCATGCCTCCCCTCCCCCACGCTAGCCCAGTGACAGGAGCCAGGCGAGGAATGCTGGGGACAGCCCTGTGTGGAGGGCATACGGTCTGAGAAAAAGAGAGATTTGATATCAAGGAAGACCCTGGGCCAGGAGGCCCAAAGGGAGGGGGCAATCAGAGGATTTCTTCATTCAAGGCTGAGCTCAGACCCACCCTAAAACTCCAAGTGAACATTAAGCAGAGCCGAAGTGAGGTTCTCCCTTGAAAGGGTACCATTCCCCCAGCCCCTTCCCCACCTTCTCGCAGTGGTCCGAGTCATAGCTGAGGCCCAGGCCACAGTCATCGGTGATCTCAGACAGGTCCTCATCATCAAATTCTTCCAGGCTTATGTCCTGGGGAGGCCTGGGAGAGGAGACCAGGGTCAGAGAGCAAGGACAGGGCTCCCTAGAGAGCCACCAACCCTGGATTCCCTCCCTGCCTAGATGCTGGCCCTAAGGAGGGACCCCCAGCTGCTAGGCCCCATGGTCTCCAGAAAACCCAACTCCCAGAACCACATCCTGCCATCACCTTGAACCCCAAGCTCTGCTCTTCAACGGATTCCCCCCACAATCTGAGCCATGACCAGCCCAGAGGAGCCACTTGGCCCCTGGATCCTCCTCCCGCTCCTCCTCTCTCAGAGAGCCAGCAGCCTCTCCTCCCTGCTCCAGGGCCCTCTGGGTCACAGCTTCAGCCCCAGGGGAGTCAGGCTGAGCAGAGTGGGGGAGGGGGAGCTGAAGCTGCAGCAGCGGTGGGGGGGGGCAGGTAGGCCTGCTCTGGGAGCAGAGTCTACTAGCCACTTTGTCTCCCCCCTCCTGCCCAAGGCAGGTCTACACCCAGATATCCAACCCTCCCCATCTCAGGCCCTTCCCCCAAGGGCTCCAGGCTTGATTTCAACTCTCTGCCTCCCTGAGCCCTACAGGCCAAGCCAGGCCTTTACCGAAGACAGGCCCAACAAGGCCAAAAGGGCACTGCCAAGCACAGAAGGTGGCTCAGGGTCCTGCCCAGACAGGCTGCCCCTCAGAGGCTCAGCCCGGGTCCTCCACCCTTGAAGGGTCAGCTGCCCCGGCTGGGTGCGGCACTAGATCCCAGCGGGATATGGGGCGGAGGGGGGGCGGTCATTAGGGCTGGAGAAGGGGGATGAGGGTAGGACAAAAATAGAGGCCCTGAAGGGAAGGAGGATGGGGAGCAGAAGTCAGAGGCCTTAGGAACAGAGAGGGGACTGGGGCTTGGGTCCCCAAAGGCGATGGGGGTGGGGTGGCAGGGCCGGGTCGGAGGAGGTTGGGGACTGGGTCGCGGCGGGGGCTGCGAGGAGATAAGGGCCTGCCAAGGCCCGGGGCGCCGGAGTGCGTACCTGCAGCCTGGCGGCGAAAGCGAGTGAAAGGTGGAAAGAGAAAACATCTCCGCCCGATCCGCCATCTTCTCCCGGGAAAGGCCTGCCGACTGCGGCGGGGGGAGGGGTGCGCGGAGCGACGGCCCCGCACGCCCTTCGTCGCTCCCTCCCTCGGTCCTCAGCCCTCCCCGAGTCACCTCGTGACACGCCCTGCGACACCCCGCCCGCCGACACACCTCGACACCCTGCCAGGACACCGCGGCAGGCGAGCGGCAGCGCCGCAGGGGGAGGGGAGAGGAGAGGGAGGATCCGGGAGCGGAGGGAGGGGACAGGGGAGGGAGGGAGGGGGCCGGCGGGGAAGCTGGTTGGAGGAGAGAAGATGGTTTGACTGAGAGGCTCTGGTTCGGGAACGATCGGCTTTGGTTTTTTCGGGGGGTGGGGGAGGTGAGAAGCGGATTGGCGACGGATTGGGGGGGATCAGGTTCGTGTACAGGAGGGCCTGCGGGTGCGGGGGACAGAGAGAGAGAGCCTTCAGTGAGAAAGCTGCGGTGGGCCGTCGGAGGAGGGCAGGGGTCCGGGTCCACAGACCCCTGGTTAACTGGGAGGGGGAGGGGCTCTTGGAGGGGCGGGCACGGCCCCGCAGCTGCGCTGGCGTCCCGAAGAATCTGAAGAGTTGGGGTCCCAAGCCTGGGCCTGAGGGGATCCAGACCGAGGCTGGGCTGGTTGCGCGTTCCAAGGGGCTGCAGGAGCTGTCCGCCTCTGGGTGCTGATTGGGCCGACGGAGACTTCTCCCTAAAACGTGCCGATCAGAGCTGAAGGAGCTGTTCTCCCAGAGGGTGCTGATCGGTGCTGGACAGAGATAACTGACCAAGGGATGCTGATCCGGCTGGATTCCAAGTTGATCATACAGAGGATGCTGACTGGGGCTAAAACTGAACTTTCAGTACACAGTACAGACTACGCAGGCTGGACAGAGGTACTAATGGGCATTGGGTGATAACCCTGAGGCTGTGTTCATTCAATTGGAAAAACTGTTTCTTGGGCACCAACTATGTGATTGGCATTGTTCAGGATATTGACGTGTTCTGACTTTCTGACTTGATATGGAGCTGTGTGGGGAGAGCGATGGTTGAAATCAAGCTGGAGGAGTTAGATTAGGTCAGGGTCAGCAGGCATTGGGGTGGGGGAGGGCAGATCAGTGTTGTAAGTACAGTTGATAAAGACGGGTTGGAGGGGCAGGTTAGGGAAACTTTGTGGAGAAGATTTGGTTAAAGAAGGTGGCTGGATTTTCAACAAGAGTGCAATGAAATTATCCTTCCCCCCCACACCCTTGGTGGAAATTATGTGCCCTGACATTTCTTACTTCTGTGGAAAATTATTTCTGTGGGAAAGATGAAGCACTTGATTAATGCCTGGAAACCACAAGGCAGAAGGTGCTCATGCATGTTGGGAAGGACAACATCATTCTTTGGGAGACAAGGCCTATAGCCAAGGGCAGATTGTGCCCTATTTTGTGCCCCAACCACAATTTACATTTTGTCTCAATTACGGTATTTTCCTAGGAACAGTACTTAATAGTTTATGTTATCCTCTCTAATGAATGAGAGCTGCAGGAGAGAAGAGACCCTATCTTATCTCTCTTTGAGATAGCACAGTTGGAGCCTGGAACACAGCAGGTGCTCAGCAAATATGTGAATGAAGAAATGAATGAATGAGAGGACTTATGGACTTTACCAGGTCTGGAGCATTAAGTCCTTATCATCATGCTGTCTTTTCAATTTTAGGAGCACTAAGAACATTCCCCTTTTCTGAGCTTCAAGGACTCTGGATGTACTAAAAACTCCCTGACTTTCCCCACAATAATCCAGATCACTCCCTAGAATTCACAAAGAGTTTTTACCCCCACTTCCCAGATTTCCTTTCAATCCTCTCTTGTCATCAAACTGGGTAACTTGGACATGCACATAAATGACCCATCCAACACCCTGGTAAGTCAGTTCCTTGACTTCTGATCAGTCAACAGACTTTGACTCTTTCAATTCTAGTGACCTCTCCCATAAAAAGCCTCAGGATTTACCTATGCCTGGAATTGCACCAACCTTGAATGAAGCCTTATATTTCTAAATTCCATCTCAAATTATCATTCCCACAATCCTCTTTAAGCCTCTCCCCTTCTTTCCCTCCCTCTTATCAGATGACTTGCCTCCAGATTCCAGGAGCATAAATGTCATGAAGTCAGGGTTTCCGCTCCCAATTTTACCTGTGAAGTCTTCCATCTGTCCCCAGAGCACAAATGGAAGGTCATCAGCCTTAGGGTCTGAGAGATTGTGGTACCAATCTTTATCTTGTGATCAATTTTCTGAACATGAGCAATTTATTCAATCCTATGGACCCCAGTTTCTTCATCTGTACACTGATGCTATGAGGATCACATGAGATAATACATGTAAAGCTCCAGGCACGGGCCTTAGCTCCTCATCATAATCATTCAATGTTCCTCTTCCCCATGCTCCTCACACTAGGACCCATTTGCGCCCAAGCCCTCAAGACTCTGCTCTTCCCAGGCAAAATTTCCTGAAAGGGTTTATGATCCTTACATCTCCCACATTTCATCAAATTTACATGTGTTACCTCATGTGATTCTCATAGCATCTTTGTATGGATGAAAGAACTGAGATCCACAGGGACCTGACCAATCCCTCCTTGAAGTTCTTCCTTCCCTCAGTTGTGGGCCCCATGCACTATTATTGGTTTTCCTCTTGCCTTCCTGACCACCTATTGTCAGTGTCCTTCCAGACTCCTTTTCCTCCCCTTAAACAACTCCACCACTTTAATAATTTGGTTTTCTCTAAAGTCCACTAATGGCATGGACAGTTAGTACAAAACACAAAATTGACTGGACTTCTATGGGAAAACTGAAATAGCAACAGAGTTTCTGTTTCAACAATCCTGATCAATTCTAAAAAGTCAGAGGACAATTTCTGACAATTTTCTCATAGATTAGAAAATAAATAGGGGCGCCTGGGTGGCTCAGTTGTTAAGCGTCTGCTTTTGGCTCAGGTCATGATCCCAGGACTCTGGGATTGAGCCCTGCATCAGGCTCCCTGCTCAGCAAGAAGCCTGCTTCTCCCTTTCCCACTCCCCCTGCTTGTGTTCCCTCTCTCTCTGTCTCTCTCTCTGTCAAATAAATAAATAAAATCTTTGAAAAAATAAAAATTAAAAAGAAAAGAAAAGAAATAAATGTGGGATGCCTGGGTGGCTCAGTCGGTTGAGTATCCAAGTCTTGGTTTCAGCTCAGTTAATGACCTCAGGGTCATGACATTGACCCTTCATGCTCAGCATGAAGTCTGCTTGAGTTTCAGTTAATGACCTCAGGGTCATGACATTGACCCTTCATGCTCAGCATGAAGTCTGCTTGAGTTTCTCTCTCCCTCTCCTTCTGCCCCTCCCACTCGTGCACACGCTCTCTTTCTCTCAATAAATAAATAAATCTTTTTTTTTTAAGATTTTATTTATTTATTTGACAGAGAGAGACACAGCGAGAGAGGGAACACAAGCAGGGGGAGTGGGAGAGGGAGAAGCAGGCTTCCCGTGGAGCAGGGAGCCCGATGCGGGGCTCAATCCCAGGACCCTGGGATCATGACCCGAGCCGAAGGCAGCCGCTTAACCGACTGAGCTACCCAGGCGCCCCAATAAATAAATCTTTTTTTAAAAAGAAAGAAAATAAATAAATGCCACTAATCTGCCTTTTATTCTATTCAGCATAGAAGTCACAAAAACAAGTAAAATGCCAATGGCTAAAACTACGAACAGAAGTGTATAATAATGATGAAAAGCTTAAGAGCCATACCTTATTGGGAATGGTGTCATAACCAATAACTTCACCACCTCCTCAATTTTGATTTTAAGCATCCAGACCTCTAACCATCACCTCCTGTTTTTCTTGCTTTCTTACTGTATCACCATGACACTCACAATTCCTTGACCTGATAGGTGTTCCAATTACTTTTGCTGTGTAGAAAATTACCACAAAGTTTAATGGATTAAAACAACCATTTATTTGCTTACAGTTTTGCGGCCATAAATTTGGGATTCGAAAGTCCTTGTCTGGGGTTTCTTGTGTGGTATGGCTACAGTCAGAAGTCAGCTGGACTGGATGTCCAAGACAGCTCACTCACAAGGCTGGCAGTAGATGGTGACTGTTGACGGAGAGCTCAGCTGGAGCTCTCAACCAGCATCTACACATGGTGGTCTCAGAGTGGTTGGACTTTTTACAAGATGGCTGGCTTCCTCCAGAGTGAGTACCCTAAGAGGGCCAGACAGAAACTGCGTGGCCTATTCCGATATAGCTTTGGAAGTCATATGGCATCACTTTTGCCATACCTATTGGTCAAAGCAGTCCCAAGCCCATCCAGATCA
Organism: Phoca vitulina; assembly: GCF_004348235.1. Lineage (NCBI taxonomy): Eukaryota > Metazoa > Chordata > Mammalia > Carnivora > Phocidae > Phoca > Phoca vitulina. The sequence goes on along the minus strand of NW_022589722.1, from coordinate 34,756,701 downwards.
GCTACTTGCACTTGAACTTTTATCCCAGCCACTATTTTTGAAAGAATCTGATCTAAGGCACCCTCTTACCTATGACACCCACATTAAACTTAACAAAGCCTGAAGTTAATTGATGTTTCTACCTCTTCCTGAACAATATAAAGACCGTAGAAGAGTCTAACTGGATTCACTCCAGTCCCAATTTAAATTTCATTATGCATTTTAATTTTCTTTTTAAAGACACATAAGGAGGGGCGCCTGGGTGGCTCAGTCGTTAAGTGTCTGCCTTCGGCTCGGGTCATGATCCCAGGGTCCTGGGATCGAGCCCCACATCGAGCCCCACATCGGGCTCCCTGCTCTGCGGGAAGTCTGCTTCTCCCCCTCCCACTCTCCCTGCTTGTGTTCCCTCTCTTGCTGTGTCTTTCTCTGTCAAATAAACAAACAAAAAAAAAGACACATAAGGAATTGTTATTTTTGTTTTAAACAGTCACTGTTTACTTAGATTTATCCAATTGTTAACCTCTTTCTGTGTCTTCATTCTTCTTTGCATCTCAGAACTTCCTGTGATACCACTTTCCTTTTGCTTGAAGTACATTCTTTTTTAATGTTAAAGGAAGTTCTTTTTTTTTTTTCATTTTATTTATTTATTTGTTGGAGAGAGAGAGAGAGCACAAGCAGGGATAGTGGCAGGGAAAGGGAGAAGCTGGCTCCCCGCTGAGCAAGGAGCCAGATGTGGGACTTGATCCCAGGACCCTGGGATCATGACCTGAGCCAAAGGCAGACGCTTAACCAACTGTGCCACCCAGGCATCCCTGAAGTACATTCTTTAGCATTTTCTTTATTGAGAGCTCTGGGAGGTAAACTCTCCATTTGTCTAAGAATGACTTTACTTTGCCCTGACTCTTGAAAGATATTTTTACTGGATATAGAATTCTAGATCAGATAATTAGTTGCCATCATCAACTCAAAGGTGTCATTCTGTCTTCTGAATTGCCTTTTGCTATGAGAAGTCACCTTTCAGTCTGCCATTCCCTTGAAGGCCATTTCTCTTTATTCTCCAACTGCATTTAGGACTCTTCTTTGTCTTTGGTCTTCTGAAGTTTCAATACAGGGTATCTAGGTGTGCATTTGTTTTATGGTTGTTGGGTTGTTTTGTTTTGTTTTGTTTTTTTCTGCCTGAGGTTTACTGAGCTTCTCAGCTATATGGAGTTCTCCTTATAGTTTCATCAGTTTGGAAATTTCACAGCCAGTATCTCCCGGAATACTGCCTTCCCTGCTCCCTCTCTTCTCCCCCTGAAGCCCCACTCAGACCCCTGTGGACCTCCTCGTTCCAGCCTCCATAGCTCTTAGCATCTCTTTCATGCTCTCCATCTCTATATCTTTCCAGGCAATATTCAGGATAATTTATTCACATTTTACTTCATGAATTCTCTCTTCAGTTGTTTATTATCTGCTGCTAAAGCTGGGCACAGAGTTATAAATTTAGTTGAAATTAAAATTCAAGTGACAACTAAATTTTTTTTAAGATTTTTTTATTTATTTATTCGGCAGAGAGAGACACAGTGAGAGAAGGAACACAAGCAGGGGGAGTGGGAGAGGGAGAAGCAGGCTTCTCGCCAAGCAGGGAGCCCAATGCAGGTCTCGATCCCAGGACACCCTGGGATCATGACCTGAGCCAAAGGCAGATGCTTAATGACTGAGCCACCCAGGCGCCCCATGACACTCAATTAAATTAAAACTTTCATTTTAGAACTTCCATCTGGAGCTTCTTTTCAAAATGTTTGATTATTCTTCATAGTTTCTTAGTTTCTGCACATATTTTCAACCTTGCCTTTTATTACTTAAATTATATTGAAAATAGGACTTTTATAATACATTTGATAATTCTATTACCTGAAATGTGCTGTCTGTGTTTACTGCTGGTTTGCTGTCATGATTCCTCATTATCTGGCTGCTTACTTTTTTTTTTAACTTAGAGATGCTCATTAGCCCTGGGATTGTATTTATGGGAAACTCTGTGGCCTAGGAAAAAGGTAGGCACCATCAGAGACAATATGTGTTTGCTTCTACCAGGCACTTATGGGCATTACCAACCTGAGATCACTCTATAGTCAATGTTCCATTGAAGGTTTCTTGGACCGCCCTGACCATACGAATTTGAGCTGCCAACCTATATGAGGGCCAGATTCTTGTTCTAAATTTTCAGCATCTTTGTCTCTCTCTGTCTCTGTCTCTGCCTCTCTCTCTCACACACACCACTTTGCCCCAAATTTGAAACAACTTTCTTTGCAGTCCCCAAAGGATAGAGTCTATCTTTAATTCACCCTTATACTGAGGGTTTAACTCTTTGAAGTCCACACTTTGTAGAGGATTGGTTTCTTATTAAATTCTCCTCCTTGAGCAGGCTCTTTGATTTGTCTCTGTCTTCTACATCTCAAAGGATACGTATTCGTTTCCTAGGGCTACCATTAAAAAGTACCATAAAGTTGGTGGCTTCAAACAACAGAAATTTGTTCTCTCACATTTCTGGAGGCTAGAAGCCCCAAATTAACATGTCAGCAGGACTATGCTCTCTCCAAAGGCTCTAGGAGAAAATGCCCCCTTACCTCTTCCTAGCTTCTGGTGGTTGCCAGTTCCTTGGTTCATAGATGCATCACTCCAATCTCTGCCTATACTGTCACATGGTCTTCTCCCCTAGGTTTTTGTGTCTTATTTCCCTCTTATTATTATAAAGATACCAGTCAGTGGATTAGGGCCCAGTCTAATCCAGTGTGATTTTATCTTAACTAATTTTATCTGCAAAGACCCTATTCCTAAATAAGGTCACTTTTTTTTTTAAAGGTAGGTTGCATGCCCAACATGGGGCTTGAACTCACAACCTCAAGATCAAGAATTGCATGCTCTATGGACTGAGCCAGCTTGGTGCCCCAATAAGGTCACATTCTGAAGTTCTGGGTGGATATGAATTGGGGGGACACTATTTAACTATTTATAGCATAGACTATATAACCCCAAATCCAAGTTCTCTCAGTTGACCCAATGCCTCTGATCAAAAGCGGTGTGCAGCACTCCACTTGCCCCTCTGGCCTCCCATCTTATTTAATCCCTTATTTTCTTACTAGATCATCAATGATTTTAGAAACCACTTTTTTAGAAAATAGTTTTCCTACATTTTTTTATTGAAGTATCGTTGACACAATGTTACGTTAGTTTCAGGTGTACCACAGAGTGATTCGACAAGTCTGTATGTTGTGCTCATCACAGGTGTAGCTGCCACCTGTCACCATATAATACTATCACAGTACCACTGACTGTATTTGCTATGCTGTACCTTTCATTCCCATGACTTATTTACCCCCTAACTGGAGGCCTGTAGCTCCCACTCCTCTTCACTCATTTTGCCCGTCCCCCTACCCCCACCCCTCTGGCAACCATCAGTTCGCTCTCTGTATTTATGGGTCTATGTTTCTCTTTTTGATTATTTGTTTTGTTTTTTAGATTCCACATATAAGTGAAACTATATTGTATTTGTCTTTCTCTGTTTGACTTATTTCACTTAGCATAACACCCTTGAGGCTCATCTATGTTGTTGTAAATGGCAAGATCTCATTCTTTTTTATGGCTGAGTAATAGTCATTTTATATATATATATAATATATATATATATATATATATATTATATATATATGCCACTTCTTCTTTATCCATTCATCTATCAGTGGACATTTAGGTTGCTTCCATATCTCGGCTATTCTAAATAAAGCTGCAATAAACATATGGATGCATATATTTTTTTGAATTAGTGTTTTTGTTTTCTTGGGCAAATACCCAGTACTAGAATTATTGGATCATATGGTATTTCTATTTTTAATTCTTTGAGGAAACTCCATACTGTTTTCACAGTGGCTGCACCAGTTTGCATTCTCACCAACAATGCATGAGGATTCCATTTTCTCCACATCTTTGTCAACACTTGTTATTTCTGGCTTATCCTTGATTTTAAAACATTTTCATTAGAAAGTTCTACTTAGGAATCTAGTTTTCCATATTACATCTCCATTCATCTTATGAAACCCCCCAACATGTAAGACTAGCTCAAGAAAATTAGTGAATTATGTGTCTATTTCACTTATGAGCATATATACAAAAGTCCCAACAAAATACTAGATAATGAAATTCAACAGTTTATATTTGTAAATGCATTCTGATCACATGGGGTTAACCCAGAAATCCAAGGATGGCTCAACATCTCACTTTCACTTCCAATGGTAATCCGACACATTCATGGACTAAGAGAGAAAACTTGCATGATCATTTCAATAGATGTGAATTTTAAAACATTCAACAGTTATTCATTATTTTTTAAATGGCTTCCAGCCATTATTGGAATAACAGCTATCGAATTTCCTTCCTTCCAAACAGGGTGGGGAGGAAACCCCAGAGAAATGAACAAAATACAAAATATAGGAAGCAACTATTTTCTTTTCTTTTCTTTTCTTTTCTTTTCTTTTCTTTTCTTTTCTTTATAGTTGGGCAATTTATTTAGGGAGCAACTATTTTCAAACATTGGACAAAGGACAGCACAAGATTGTGGTCCCTAAGATAAAGGGAATCAATGACATAAAACCTATAATTGCCCTGGTTTTCCGTACAGAGGAACTTCCTGAATGCAGGGAGGAGAGTCCAATCAGAATGTGGCAGTCCTGATGAGTTTAGAAAACAGAGTCAGAGTTTGGAGAGGCCAAGGTATTTAGAATTTTCAGATAACAGAGAGAGAAAGACAGACAGACAGACGGAAGAGTACTAGAGAGAAAGGATCTACTCAGAGAAAGAGATCCAGAAATCTACAATAGGGTCCCCCAAGTTATTCTACACAAGCATCCTGCAAGCAGTGCCCTCCCCAGATGTGGACATGAAGCATGACAAAGAAGAACATCCCAGAGAACAGAGCCAGGAGCTATCAACACAAGGAACTATCTCTTTTTCCAGGGTAGGGGGTCTTCATTATTCATGCTTAATAGGATTTGGAAATTGCCTTGGACCATAGACTGTTATATATTTCCCATGTTGCCTTTTATAAATAGAGGTTTTACTGTTTTATCCTACTCTTACTTTCTCATTGTGTATTTGGGACACATAAAATATTTTTCAGTTTATAAATCACTGAATTTATAAACTATTGTACATTGATTATGTTGGGAGGACAGATAACATATCATTTCATTTTAAATCACGGAACCACAAGGATCTACATCAGACCTTTTGAAACAAACTGCACATAACTCAGAGAACCTAAACTGTGAGCTGGACGCTGCAACTGGCTGGAACTTTCACAAATGATCTCCCTCAGGGATAAAGTGAGTTTGTTCCAGTTACAGGAGAGTGCATAGATATATGAATAGCCAAAAGAGTGGACTGCAGCAGAAACTGCCAATTGTCCCCCAGCATCTATTCTCCTGGTCGTCTGTAACTTTGGACTCCCTGACTTTGTGTCAGGCAGGTAGCCCTCCAACGTAAATACATTTTTCAGGCCTCCTTGCTGCTAGTGGCATGTGGCAGCTCTCAGGTATTTCCCTGAAGAGACTGCTGGCCCAAGGTGTTTGTGCCCACCCTTGTCCCTGCCAGCTAAACGCTGGAAGCACTTGTTGGAGCGGTCATCTTGGATCATGAAGTAACCTTGGGAATGGAGGACGTAAAGGCAGAACAAGATAAAAGGAACCTGGATCCTTACAGGGCTTCACGGAAAAGAGCCACCATTCAAGCCCAGGGTCGGCCACCTCTAAACTTCTGCATGAGAAAAATAAAATTATCTTATGTAAACTGCACAACATTGTACAGATCATGTACTGTGTAAATCCAGGGACCCCACCTAGTGTATTCTATGTGTTCAACCACGCACAGCATCACTAAAATTTCCCTTTTACTTAAGACACTGTTATTCTGGCTCCTTGTGATTCATGACCAAATAGTATCCTAATTGCTACAGGGCATAAATTGGGATAACCAGTTTGGGGAGAAGCTTAGCAATACTTAGTAAAACCAAAAATATGCATATCCTATGATCCCTATAATATACAATTACAGAGGTTCTCAAAATACGGTCCCTAGATCCTGGAGTCTCTAAAGGTCAGCAAGGTCAAATTTATTTGTGTGATACTGAAATGTGACTTGCCTTTCCACTGTGTTGACCTTTGCATTTATGATGCAAAAGCAATGGGTAGGTAGCACAAACCAAAGGAGTGGTACCAACTGCTACAGTAATCAGCAAATTCCTCACTGCCACATGGCTGGGGGTTGAGGGGAGGGAAAAGCAGTTCCACTTAAGAATTTCATTGATTAAGCAATAAAAACTACTAATTTTATTGTGTTGACACTTGATAATTCTTAATATTCAGGGTGATGGCGTAAAGGACCACATACTGAAGTACAACAGTGTCATAGTTACTTACACACATGTTTATCTGGGCAGCTGAACTTGCCACTTTTTTCATGAAACACTATTTTTATTCAAAAGCAAATTGACCATGTTTATTCTGACTTGCGTACCCTACAGACACTTCCTCAAAAATGAATAAAGTCAGCATGTGACTTCAAGGAAAAGAACTGATAGTATTTGTGACCAATAATAAAATTTGAGCTTTTAAGCAAAACCTAGAATTTTGGAAAACCTTTGTCTATCACCATGAGCTTAAAGTTTCCCGATGCTTAAATATTTTTTGATATTATATAATAAAATGTGTCAAAATTTGGAAGATCTACATAACTCAGTGAACCAATACCTTCCAAATGACCAATGAAGACATGATGTTTCAAAATGATATGTAAGTAAAAGATCCTTTCAGCGTGAACATACCATACTTCTTCAAGTAGGCAGGCAAAAAAATGAAATCATGTCCAAGGGAGAAAAATTAGGCAAGGGCTCAACTTTTCAGCTGCAACGCCCAGGACTGGAGCACCATGGAGCAAGGAGCTGGAAGCTCAAAGGGAAAGAACTGTGGGGGGCTGAGAAAACTCTGTCCCAAAGGACGTCCACATCCTAATCTAGAACCTATCCATGTGACCTTATTTGGGAAAAGGATCTCCACAGAAGTGATGGAATTAAGGATTTGGAGATGAGAAGGTGATCCTGGATTACCCAGGTTGGCCCTAATGTGATCACGAGTGTCCTTACAAGAGAAGCAGAAGGAGATCACATAGTCAGAAGAGGAGCAAGCAAAGCTGCCCCCGGAGGCAGAGCCTGGACAGGAGCCGCCACAGGCTGAGGAGCACCTGCCCCCAGCAGATCCCGGAAGAGGCAAGGAGTGGATTCCTGCCTCCAGAAGGAGTGCAGCCCTCCCGGCCCCTGGACTCCAGCCCCGTGATCCTGATTTCAAACCTCTGGCCTCCAGAACTGGGAAAGAATACATTGCTGTTGTTGTAAGTCAGCGAGACTGTGGTAATTTGTTATAATGGCAATAGGAAACTAACAGTGACCCAAGAATATCAATCCTGGCAAGCTGTTATTCAGTCACAAGCATATGGCTGCTCATTGAGTCATGGGCATAAATGAGACCAATTAGGGTTCACAGCGCTAACAGACCCAACACATATCAAATATTTTGCACCCCTTCACCATCTTAAAAAGAAATTCATAACACAATCTATCTAACATATTTTTTAAATCAACATAATGGACTAATGAAAGGAAACAAAGAGAGGAGACTGGTGGCCATTATATACATGACAAATCCATTCCAGCACATTCTCACGTTCTCACGGTGCAGGCCACCAGAGAATCCAGGCTGCATTCAGCCCACTACACACAGTTATAACTAATCCCAGGGCTTTAGCCAAAACACTGAATCCAGAATCTCTTTGGAGTAAGTACACCCATGTCGATAAATTTGAACTAATCTACAATTAGTTCTTGGCTTTGTATCCTTGTAATCCATCCCCCCACACGTTCTCCAGTATCTTTTTGGGGATATAAATTGGCAAAAATCTTTGTTCTTTTACCACGTGTCTTTGTTTAGGTTCTTTGGAAAGCAGAGCCTGTGACAAAGGCTTGGGTATAAGTGGTTTGTTCAGGAAGTGATCCCATGAAACAGAAGTGAGGGAGGGGGTGAGTGAGAAGAGAAAGGAGAAATCACAACATGGTGTTCCTGAGGTCACAGCTCTGGGTAACAACCTTGACTTCACCAGGGCCTCCTGAGAAGTGTGCAGAATGCCTTCTAAGATTGTCCAATTATTCACCCACTGCCTCCTGTCCCCAGCCCCTGAGGTTGCCTCCAGAGACCTGGGCTGTGCTGGTACGCAGGCCAAGTGGACTCCTGTGGTGTCAGAGAAGGGTTGGGGCAGGCAGTGTAGACACATGGCGGGTGCCTGAGATGCAGCTCTGCAAATCCTCTGTAATTAAAGGCATGCTGAGGGCATCAGTCAAGACCAGCTCTTACAGCCCTCACCCTCAGATCTACTCGGACACCACGTTAAGTCCAATCGGTCATGAGTCTTCGAGGAAAATGCTGGTCACAACCTCTACACAAACCTTAATACAACAAAAACAGTCCACACAACTGCAGCTGCTCCTGAGGCTCTAACTGATACTCATTATCTCCCCTCTCTGCCTGTTCTGGACTTCCATCGCCCTCAGCCAGCATTTCATGGGGTTACCCAGATTTTCATTCCTTGGGGGGTTCCGAGCCCTTGGTTGCCTTGCCCTTGGCAGGCTGAGGCTGATGAAAATGCCTTTTCACAGTTATCATTTGGCATGGAAGCAACCAGACAGACCCAGGTAAATGCTCAAAGTGCCAAACAAACTCTTGATGGCCCCTAAGTAGCAGCAACCCTATCTCCTCATAATCATCCTCAATTATCCCCTCCTTCTTTGTCTGCTGGTTCACAAGCATGAGAAGCTCAAAGTGACCTTATGGAATTTTCAGATTGAGGCTCAGTGTGGGTGTCCTTTCCTCAAACCAGTGGAGGTCTCATCACGGAAGTGTTCCCTACCTGGGAACCAGGGGCCAAATCCAGCAGAGTTTAATGTTACAGAGACAGAATGTGCAAATTCTATGAATGGGTCACTGAAAGTGATGGTGAAAGATGTCCCAACACCTGGGTTCTCAGGCTTGTGTCTTTGTTCCTCGATCCATATGTTGTATCTACTGGGGCACAGCACCATATACTGGGCTTTATTTTTTTTTTAAAGATTTTATTTATTTTTTTGACAGAGAGAGACACAGTGAGAGAGGGAACACAAGCAGGGGGAGTGGGAGAGGGAGAAGCAGGCTTCCCGCAGAGCAGGGAGCCCGATGTGGGACTCGATCCCAGGACCCCGGGATCATGACCTGAGCCAAAGGCAGACGCTTAACCGACTGAGCCACTCAGGTGCCCCTATACTGGGCTTTAATTCAGTGTATATATCCCAACTCCTCAGGCTACTGTCCCAGAGCTGAGACATTTGCTAAGTCTTTAAGAGGTCACTCCATCTTTCTATTAGATGGGCTGCTTGTGGATAATTCAGGATATTAAAAAAGCAGTGGCTCCCATGGCAATTCATACATTGTTGTATTTTTTTCACTGTAAAATGAGTTCCTTGATCCAAAGTAACGTTATACATGATACCATGTTGGTAAATCAAGGTTCTCTAAGGTCTGGATAGTGATACTACTCTGAGACATTGTGCATATGTGGATATGGGAAAGCAAACCCATATCCAGAGCAGGTGTCAATTCCAGTAAGGGTGAATCAATGCCCTCTCCTGGGTGGAAAGGATCTGCTGAAACCAACTTGTCACTGAGTCACCTAGGGATGGTGCCATATCAGAGCTCAGCATTGATCTTGGCTACTAAGAGGTCAGAAATTCAGCCACAGTAATAATGAGACAAGCCTTGATAAGAGAGTGTCCACATTAGTGGACATAACCAGCACTCCTGCCACCGTGGCAACTCCATTCATGGGCTCACCATACAAGCACAGGGGTAGTCAAGGACAGAAGCTGGCTGACATCTGTCCATCCACTTTGTCATTCAGCGACCCCTCTGCAGTGGGTATTAACATGAGACACAAAGATGCACACATTTGTGATGTCTTCCATAGGCTCATCTTTTTTCCCAGACTTGTCTCCAGTATTCCCCCCTTGCTCTTTCCAGGTCCCTGGCCAGCCAGCAAGACATCTGTCACCACTCAGATCCTTAGGCCGCAACTCTGTCCCTACAAAGTGGATATCCAAGGGTACTGCTCAAAGCTCTGCCCTCTGGAGGATTTCCTCTCATTACTTTCCTTTAGAGCCACTCTGAAAGGGACTGTAGTTCAGCAGTGATTCATTTTAAGCTCATATCAACATGTCAAGTCGACCTACCCTTGAACCAGATCTGAATTTTTCTTCCTGTGTCTTAAGAAAGAGGCATCGGTGCAACAAGGTAGGAGACATGGGGGCCACAGCCACCTCTTCCTGTAAATGACTGGTGCTCTCCGGACAAGCTTGGATCCAACTCTTTTTCACTGTGCAGTGAATTGCTACTGAGCCTGCGTAACCTGTTGACTTCATGGATCTGTCAGTATCTAGCTCAGGACAGGCAGATGTGGTCACATGGTCATCTGGTGCCCCGTAATCAGGCACTAAGTCTCTACTTGAGTCCAGCAGTATGCCAGAAGCTGCTTTCAACTGGGGAGTAGTTCTCCACTGCAGCAGGCATGGTTTTGCTTCAAAACCCTCAGAGTGTGCACTGCAAATCTGTGGGAGCTTGCCAAAGGTGTCATACAGAATCCCTATTTACCCCAGATAAGGCCAACCCTAACCCACTGGTTCTGCTAAGTGGCAGGGGAACCCATCCTCCACTCTGGGTCTACAGGGGGCCTCCCCTGCTTTGGGCACCACTCAAAACTGGCAGTCTTCCAAGTCACTCAATAAATGGGTCAGAACAGTTTTCCCAAGTGTGCTGACTCCAACGTCCAGAGGTACATCAGGTGCTATGCCTCCTTCTTTGTGATAAGGAGCAAGATGCAACAACTTATCGTCATATTGCCCTACAGTGCACCCTGAAAACTTCACTGATGACAGGCTCCATGACTACTGACGAGTTCCCTCTCATCCTCTGATCTGCACTGTCTTATCAAGGGCAGAGCACTTGTCACTTCCTTCTTCGCCATGTCCAACCAGCATGATGTGATCAGTGTTATGTGGAAGTCTGGATGATCAAGAGCTCAATGGATTAAATTGTGACAGAGAGCAGGAAAGTTAAAACCACCTTGAAGTGAGATAATGGATATGTTTGGCTGTTCTTCCCATAAAAATGTGAACTGCTTTTGGGAATTTACTCTCTGCTACTGGAAATTGAAAAGAATGTTCACCAAATCGATAATTGCGTTATCAGGTGCCAGAGGTGAATTGATTGGTTCCAGTAAAAATATCTCAACTAATACAGCTACTGTGACTGGGGACACTACTTGGCTAAGTTGGTGGTGGCTCACCACCCTTTACTTGGATCCATCTGGATTTTGCAGGGACCATTCAGGTGAACTGAAGATGTAATGGGGACCACCACTTTATGTCTTTGAGAGTGACACAACCTCTGCAATTCCACCAGGAATGCAGCATTGCTTCCGACTTACTATCCTAGAGGGGTAGGTGGTGTGGGGGTAGTTTCAGGGGTTCCCACTGTGCTCTTCCTACCATGATGCATATTCCACAGGTCAGGCGTCAGGATCTGCTCACTGCTAGGTATAATCATCCCAAGTATGCCCTGGGACCAAAAAGGTAGCCCCAGGACTCGGGCCAGGATTCCATTTATCAGCTGACTCCACAGTCCCGACTCTAACCAGGGGCTCATGATGTCTCAGGTACCTTGGCACAAGTGTCTCAGATCCTGTTTCTAAGAGCCCATGAAAGGTCTGGATAGTCCCTTTCTAAAGTCAGTTGTTAAGCAGCTCTAGGTCTGTCAGGGGAAGGACGGGAGGACTATTTTTTTTCATATACTTATGGTGGCACTGGAGGATCCTTCCTTGAAGGACCAAGCCCCCCTTTCAAACAGTGGGCTCCGGGTCTCAGAACTGGCTCAGATTTAAACAGAGTGAGGGATCATGATCTTCCACTGCAGCAACTGACATTTGCCTTCTGATCACAAATTCTTCATTTCTTTCTGGTTATTCAAATCAAACAACACTCCAGTCAGCTGCCCATCTGTTTCACCCCAAGAACACGGTGGTCCAGCAAGCACTGCCCCAGATCCCTGGGGGTCAAGTCTTTCTGGTTGCCACTCCCGTCTCTTCTGGTTGCAGGAGGTATGTACTTAAGGTGGGACTCCATCAAGGTGGGGTGAGTCTGATCGGTCTTCAAACTGCCCAGGTGGGCCAAGGAGACGTCTGCTCCAAGGTGAGCCTTCTCCTGGGTTTGATTTTCTACCTGGTCTAGATCTGGAGGCAGAAGGGTAGTGGAGTGGGGCGTGGAGACATTAATTGCAAACAGGGCAACAAGGGCTTTCTCTCAGAGGTGCGCTTCAACTAACACGAGAGCCTCAGCGGTGATCAGGGATTTAAGGCACTTGGAGTCATCGGAATTGTCCCAGGGGCCCCAAATTCTCATTCACTCATCAGCAAATGTTTACTTATTTAGTACATTCTCTACTCCCTGGTGGTGAGTCACACACTCTCCTCCTCCAGGTGTGACCCACACTCACTCAGTGGCTCTCTTCCTTGCTCGACTGCCCCCGGGACTGGCGGCGGGCGGGGGGGCAGATCTGTCCACTGAGGGGCCGCCGCGGGGGCCGCCGCCTGCGCTGCGCCGTGCGCTCCCCGAGCCCCGCGAAGGTCCATCTCTCCTCCCCCGCACCTTCCGGGGAACACCTGCCCTCAAGCACCCGCCCGCCCCTCTCCCGCCCGCAGGACAGTTCTCCGACCGCCGGCGGACGCACCACCCCACCCACGTGACCCGCCTTCGAGACACGCCCCAGGGCAGCGCGCCCACCGGCTCTCGACGCTTCTGGTTGGCCCACGTGGTCCCCTCACAGCTGCCTGTCTTTGGAGCGGCCCCGCCCATAGAGAGAGGTCATTGGTGTTCGCCCCGAGTAGGGGCGGGACACGGCGGAGACGCGCAGAATTTGGCCTTCGGAAAGGGCACCCGACCAGGGTCACGGAGAGAGCCGAGCGGCGCCGCAAAAGGCCGAAAAGAGCCGGAGAGACCCGAGTATGACCGGAGAAGAGCAGGCTGGCCGGAAGCGACCCGAGCTCAGCCGGAAGGAGCCGAGTCCGCCCGAAGGGGCCTGAGCGCGCCTGGACGTTGGGCTTGGCCCAGCCGGCGCCATGGCTGCCGAGGGGACAGCTGTGGCCGGAGGCGGGGCTGTCGGCGACCGGCTGGCCAAGGACAGCTTGCAGCAGTCTCAGTGCCCGGACGCGGCCCCGAACAGGCGGCGCGGCTCGTCGCTGTCGCGTGACGCCGAGCGCCGAGCCTACCAGTGCTGCCGGGAGTACTTGGGCGGGGCCTGGCGCCGAGTGCGGCCCGAGGAGCTGAGGGTTGACCCTGTGAGGTGGGAGGTCAGGGGTCCGCTCTCCTGAGCCAGCGCCGGGGTCAGGGTTCGAGCTCGGGCCCTGGGGACCCCGCGTTGCTGCGGCCCCGGCGCGTGCGGGGCTGGGGGCAGGGGGGCAGGGGCGGGGCCGGCCTGGCCCGGAGCGGACGTTGGGGGCGACCGGGGGGGACGGGGACAGGTGCAGCCGGCCGCGGGCTGAGCGCACCCTGGTGTGGGTCTGCAGCGGAGGCCTCAGTAACCTGCTGTTCCGCTGCTCGCTGCCGGACCACCTGCCCAGCGTTGGCAAGGAGCCCCGGGAGGTGCTGCTGCGGCTGTACGGGGCCATCCTGCAGGTGAGGAGGGAGCGAGGGCCGCAGCGGCCCCTGGCTTCAGCACCTGTCAGCGAGCGTGGCAGGTGGGATTCTCCCCACTGCGCAGCTGAGGACACGGAGGCCCCGGGGCCAAGTAACTTGTAAATCCTCCTACTAGAGCCTGGCTCTGGCGTCTCCAGGCAATGGAGCAAGAAGGGGGGGTGTTGCTGGGAGGAGAAAGCAGACCCTTCCGTGTTTTCCTCTGGCCCCTCGTGACTGCCCCCTTGGTTGTCCATCTTCCTTCAGGGCGTGGATTCCTTGGTCCTGGAAAGTGTGATGTTCGCCATCCTGGCAGAGCGGTCGCTGGGGCCCCAGCTCTATGGAGTCTTTCCAGAGGGCCGGCTGGAACAGTACATCCCAGTACGAGCCCAGCCCGGCCCTGACCTTCCCGAAGCACCTCCTGCCCCCAACCCTGTCCCCCTTTCCAGTGTCTGCCCTCATGTCCCTTACCCCAGGTAGGGCATTTTCCCCAAGACCCTGACTTCCTCCCCCACCCCCATTCCCCACCCCTTCCCCCTCCTGCCCCAGCCCCCTCACCACCCTGATAGGTTCCTGGGTGCAGAGCCGGCCACTGAAAACCTGTGAGCTTCGAGAGCCGGTGCTGTCAGCAGAAATCGCCACGAAGATGGCCCGGTTCCATGGCATGGAGATGCCGTTCACTAAGGAGCCCCACTGGCTGTTTGGGACCATGGAACGGTGAGTCAGGAGCCTTCTCGGGGCTCCTGCACACCTGTTCTGAACCCTAATGCTGGCAGTTACTATACTGGGCTGCAGCTGAGTGTGTCCATGACTGTCCAGTCCTCCAGCTGAGTGGATCAGGTGTCCCAGTGTCTAGCATGGGACTCTCACACAGAACAGGCTTCCAAATAAGGCAGACAAGTCAGAAAAATCTGCCAGATAAGTCCTACAGTGACAGGAAAACGGGTAGGACAGCCTGGCCTGGGGAAATAGGAGGTAGGAAGGGATAACAGAGGGAGCATATCTTATTCTTTGGGCTTCAGGTACCTAAAGCAGATCCAGGACCTGCCCCCCACTGGCCTCCCCCAGATGAACCTGCTGGAGACGTACAGCCTGAAGGATGAGATGGGCAACCTCAGGTGAGGGCAGGCAGGGCGGGAGAACAGAACACAGGAACCAGTGCCAGGCACCTACTGGGGTACCTCCCCAGGATTTACTGAGGGCTGGGATCAGGGCCTGGCCCACAGGTGACTGACCCTCTAGTCACTCCTGCTCAGGACCCATGCCCCCTGTTCCCCTGCAGGAAATTGCTAGACTCTACCCCATCACCAGTGGTCTTCTGTCACAATGACATCCAGGAAGGTAGGAGAAAGCATCGGCATCTCCTAAGGTAAGGGGGGCCAGAGGGCCCTGGAGTGACCACAACTCCACCCCATCCTCCCAGGGAACATCTTGTTGCTCTCAGAGCCAGAAAACACCGACAGACTCATGCTGGTCGACTTCGAGTACAGTAGTTACAACTACAGGTGAGGGTAAGAGGATGGCCTCCATGGGTCTGTTCCCACAGCAGCCTGGAAAACAGACTAGGCCTTCCTCTCTGCATCCCAGCTGCCCAGGGTATTTGGGGACTGAGTGTCCACCTTATTCCCCCAGGGGCTTTGACATTGGGAACCATTTTTGTGAGTGGGTTTATGATTATACTCACGAGGAGTGGCCTTTCTACAAAGCGCAGCCTGCAGACTACCCCACCCGGGGGCAGCAGGTATGTGGACCGGAGGCTGGGGAGCAGCACCTGGCCTGTGAGGGAGGAGGAAGGTGAGGTCTGGAAAGAATGGTGAGAAAGGGTGTTCACTGGGAAATGCTCCACAGTCTCCCCATTTCCTGACTCTCATCTGTCAATCTCAGCTCCATTTTATTCGACATTACCTGGCAGAGGTCAAGAAAGGTGAAACCATCTCCCAAGAGGAGCAGAGGAAACTGGAAGAAGATTTGCTGGTAGAGGCTAATCGGTGAGGAAAGATGGGTGGGGCAGCGGCAGAGCAGGATGCAGAGGAAAGGGGGCTGAGGAAGAGGCAGTCAGGCCAACTTCTGGGACTGCAGCTGGGGGCAGAGAGTGGGAAGAGTCAGGACAGGGTTGGAGTTAAGGCAGTGGGGGAGAAGTTTGAGCTTTGGGGCTTGACCAGCCTCAGGGATGGGATCCAGGTAACCCAAAGTGTGCTCTGAACCCCTCTGTTTTTCCTGCTCTCCATAGATATGCTCTGGCATCCCATTTCTTTTGGGGTCTCTGGTCTATCCTCCAGGCGTCTATGTCCACCATAGAATTTGGTTACTTGGTAAGTAACCCAGATGGGTGAGTTAGGTGGGAGGAGGGGAGCAGCAGGGTTCTCCAGGAAATCTGTGGGCAGACTTGGGGCTGGGGGAGAGGCGGGTGCTAGTCCTAAGCCTTCTCACAGGTTTGTGGGATGGGTTTCCTTCCCTAGGAGTATGCCCAGTCACGGTTCCAGTTTTACTTCCAGCAGAAAGGACAGCTGAGCAGCTTCCACCTCTCATCTTGACTCTCCAGCCCCCAACTCCTCAGATTGCTCCTGGAGCCTCCAGGGCAGGACCTTGGAGGGAGGGGCAAAGAGCAGGAGGCTCTGGGGACTGGGCTGAGCTCTGGAGTGAACCTGGGGTTGAGGATGCTGACCTCTCCCCACAGCAGGGAGATGGTGGGAGAGAGCCCCTCGGCTGTGTACCTGAAGACAATAAACAAGCTTCCTCCTTCACACCCTGTCCTAGCTCTGCGGCAGAAAGTACCAACAAAAAAAAGAAAGTACCAACCAGGGAATGCACACAGATTGACAAAGTGACCACCGCTCTGAGCCTCATTGTCCCCTTCTGAAAAGCATGGCTATTTGGTGCTCTGGGCATGAGAGAGTGGTTAAGGGTCCACTCTGCAAGTTGAAGTCCCCTGCCCTCACCCTCCCTGGCCCCAGCTTAGAAGTGATACACACTGGAAGGATTTGGGTGCGGGGCTGGGGAGTAATGGGGGTACAAAGAGGGCACTGGGATGAGGCTGCCCAACCCTGAGCACTGGAGATCAGGGGACAGGCAGCACAGCTGACTCTCTGATGACCTTTTCCCTACATTCAGCTATTTTTAGTTCTAATGCTACCATCCTCACGTGAGACCCTTTGGGCCCCCCCAAGTTCCCAGACCTCTGAGCAATCTCAGCTTGCAGAAACCCGGCCCGCCCCCACTCCTGATTCCCACCACAGAGAGGACGAGATTCTGGTTGCCGCCCCACATCTGTTTTCTCAACCCAAATTTGGGAGTGGGTGTCAGGTTCCCGGTGAGGGCGGGGCGGGGATGGCCAGGCCTGAAGGACATGGGGACACGGGCCAGAGCGACTGGCCCCACACGCGGACAGGAGCGCCAAGCCGTGAGTGGAGTGGGGGACAGCATAGGGCCCCCCCGTCGGGCTCAGAGGCCGAGACCAGAGCAGGGGGCGAGGGCGGCGCGGGGTCCCTCGCAGTCAGGGCTGTCCGCCTCGCTCCGGACCAACTCCGCTTCCCGAGACGCGTCTCCCCCCACCCGGAGGCAGCCCTTCACTGTCCTCCGGGCTCCCGAAGATTTCCCGGCTCGACCCCCTTCCCGACCGCTGCACCACTGTGGCGAAGCCCACCCGCAACGCGGGCGCGAGAGTTCGGCGGCCGTTGGTCAGGCTGCTGGGCCGGGCCCGAAGCGGGAGGAGGGCCGGGGGCGGCCGCTAGCGCGGCGCGGGTGCAGGCGGGTGCGCGGCCTGGCCGGGGCGCGGGGGCCTCCGCGCTGAGGGCGGCCGGGGATGGGGCCAGCCTGAGCCCGCCCGCGCACCCTCCTGCCCCCTCCCAGGTGACGGCCAACCTCCAGGATGGCGGAAGCGCACCAGGCCGTGGCCTTCCAGTTCACGGTGACCCCAGATGGCGTCGACTTCCGGCTCAGTCGGGAGGCCCTGAAACACATCTACCTGTCCGGGATCAACTCCTGGAAGAAACGCCTGATTCGCATCAAGGTGGGCGCAGGTGGTTCTGGCTTCCTCCTCCCAGCAGGTGCAGAATAGAGTCTGCCCGAGGCAGAGGCCAGGTGTCAGCGGCTGCCCCATGGTCAAGACCTCCCAACCCCACCTTGGCTGGCAGTTCGGCTGGGTGACCGGCCCTAGCAGGGCAGAAACCAGAGGGGTGCTCAAGGTGCGGAGGAGAGAAGGGCGTGCAAGGAGTAGCAGTGGGACCCAGTGAGCAAGTGGGGGCTGCAGGGACGGGATTGGGGAGGAGGGGAAGACCAGACAGAAGGAGGAACAAGAGCACAGCAGGTGAGGGAGGGAGAAGGCCTCCCAGGCAAAGACCAGGACCTCACAGGTGCCTGCTCACGACCGTCACTCCTGCTGTAAGTGTGCCTCTTTCTGCCCCACAGAATGGCATCCTTAGGGGTGTGTACCCTGGCAGCCCCACCAGCTGGCTGGTCGTCGTCATGGCAACAGTGGGTTCTTCCTACTGCAAGATGGACATCTCCATGGGGCTGGTCTGCTATATCCAGAAATGCCTCCCTGAGGGGTAAGAAGCAGGGCTACCAGAGAGGGCTGGGCAGGCTCCAAGGCCAGGGTTCCTGAGCTGGGCACATACAGGATAATAGCCATTGGAGGTCCTAGGGGCAGCCCTCCCTGGGGGCCACCATCATCTGAGTCCCACATTTTGTAAGTTGGTAGTAATGCATTCAGACATGAGTGTGCCCAGGAATGTTCATCCACGCCTCCCCCAAGCTGGTTCACAACCATCAAAACTGCAGTCAGAATTTCCCTGAGGCAGACCCCAAGTGAACCCCCTGCAGCCCTGTCCCTTCTCTGACAGATGTGGCCCCTACTGGACCCCACAGACCCGGGCACTTCTCAGCATGGCCATCTTCTCCACGGGGGTCTGGATGATGGGCATCTTCTTCTTCCGCCAAACCCTGAAACTGCTTCTTTCCTACCATGGTTGGATGTTTGAGATGCATGGCCGGACCAGCCACTTCACCAAAGTCTGGGCTGTGAGCAGAAGCCAGTGGACGGGTTCAGGCATCTGGTTTGAGACTCCAGGGGCCTCATTTTGGGTTCTAAGCTAGAGGGGGGAGGCAGGCAGGGCACTGGTGCCTGGTGCATAGGGTTGTCTTGGTTCTGAGGGTCGGGGGCCCAGCTCCTCAACTGTTTGCGACTTGTTTCCATTATTTCCCCTGGTTCTCACCAGAAACATTCTCTGCTCTGTGTGCCCAGATCTGTGTCCGCCTCCTGTCCAGCCGGCGGCCCATGCTCTACAGCTTCCAGACATCCCTGCCCAAGCTTCCCGTGCCCAGCGTGCCGGCCACAATTCAGCGGGTAAGGGCCTGAATCAGACATCCCAGTTGGGCAGGCTAGGCTGGACTCAGAGGACTTCTCCAGAATAAGGGACTGTCCCTTGCAAAGAGCGGGGTTGAGAGCAATGGGGCTGGGTTGGCAGAGGGTCAGGACAGAGGTAGTCATTGCTGTTTGGCCCCCACACTGACAATGACTTGGCTGGACAGTACCTGGAATCTGTGCGGCCCTTGATGGATGATGAGGAATACTACCGAATGGAGACACTGGCCAAGGAATTCCAGGACAAGACTGCCCCCAGGCTGCAGAAGTACCTGGTCCTCAAGTCATGGTGGGCAACTAACTATGTGAGTCCCCTCCTGGGCTTACCCTTAGCCCCCTTGTGTCAGGGGCATCTGTCCCCTGCCCTCTGCCCCAGCCCTAACTCCTCCCTTCCCGCAGGTGAGTGACTGGTGGGAAGAGTACGTGTACCTGCGGAGCAGGGCGCCCCTCATGGTGAACAGCAACTACTACGTCATGGTGCGAGCGGGCCTGGGGGCTGGGAAGATGGGGGAGATCCTGGAAGAACGGTCAGGAAGCAGCTTCAGGGCAGCAGGGGTACTGAGGATCTGGAGAATCCAGTAGTCCCACAGCCTGACACTGTCACTCTCAGAGTCCCCCGGGTTCACTGCCCTGCCCAGCCCAGGTCACTGTCAGCCCCTAACCCACATGACCAGCCCTTCTCCCGCTCCCAGCACATGCCTCTGCGCAGTCACAGGTCTACACAGCATGCTCCTCCTCTCCCACTGTCCAAAACACATTCCAAGTCATGTGCCAAAGTTCTTTCCTCCACAAAGCTGTCCAGCCAACTACTTACGTACAACTTGTCCGTGTCGGAGGTTTTAAACTGTTTTTCAGTTGTGGGAACTCCTTTCTCAATGCAAAATAAACAAAACACAAACAAATAAAGTAGGTTATGAGAAAACAACTCCAAAGATTCAAGCCGGGCAGGGGCATGACGTGATCAGTTACGCATTTCATCTCTGGCAGTGCACCCTGACCGTGTGTGCAGGAGGGACTGGGGAAAGGGGTCAGGACCCCTCAGGTCCTCAGGCAGGGAGACCAGGTGACACCAGGACAGGGAGGCATTGCATGTCTGTCACGCCACGTGCAGGCTCTGCTCTCTCTCTGCAGGAATTTGTGCTCGTCAAGAATACAAATATACAGGCAGCCCGCCTGGGAAACATCGTCCACGCTATGATCATGTATCGCCGTAAACTGGACCGTGAAGATATCAAGCCTGTGAGTTGTGTGGGGTTGAGGGCACAACAAGGAGAGGAGGCCCGAGTCTGAGCCATGCTGTGCCTTCCTCCCAGGTGATGGCCCTGGGCATTGTACCCATGTGCTCCTACCAGATGGAGAGGATGTTCAACACTACTCGGATCCCAGGCAAGGAGTCAGGTACTGGGCCACAGCCAGGTGCCCGTGCTGGGGCCGTCAGGACGGAGGCCCCTCCCTCCCAGCTCTGGGCCTGCCATGGCCAGGCACCCTCCTATCTCCTCGCCCGTCACCAAGCGTCCTGGGCATCTCAGGGTCACGTAATGGGGAAAAGTATTTGGTTTGTGACCAACACCAGACACCTCCTGTTCACAGGCACGATGCTGGTGCTGGGACTCTGTGGGGCCCGGAACGGAGCGCCTGCTCTCCGGGCCTTCCAGGGCAGGGGAAGCTAGTCTGAGTAAGGAGTAGCAGGAGGGATGGAGCTTACCAGGAGCCCTTCATGGGCCTGTAGAGCAGGGGGAGCTGCTTGCAGAGGGCCTGGTTTCTGACGCTGGGCCAGTGTGTGTAATTTCTAGAGCTTCAGCTTCCTCTTCTGTGCAGTGCTTCATGGGGCTGTTGGGGTGGAGTGGGAGCAGGGAGGTGTGCCCTGCCTCAGCCCTCCCCGGCTTCTGTCCCAGACCTGCTGCAGCACCTCTCCGACAGCAGGCACGTGGCTGTCTACCACAAGGGCCGCTTCTTCAAGGTGTGGCTCTACGAGGGCTCCCAGCTGCTCAAGCCTTGCGACCTGGAGATGCAGTTCCAGAGGATCCTGGATGACCCCTCCCCACCTCAGCCTGGGGAGGAGAAGCTGGCTGCCCTCACTGCAGGGGGAAGGTACCAGAGCCCCACGAGGAGAGGAGCTCGGCCCTGCATGCCACCCTGGAACTTGGGGCCAGAGGCATGAGTGAGGGAAGAGCGTGCTGGCATGGCATCCTCTGCCCAAGCCCCCTCGGTAGCGAGGGGGACTGTGGTCAATGGCAGACCGCGCATCTAGCCACGTCTGACTGGGTGGGGGCTGGGTGGGAGTGTGTGGAGGACCGGGACACCTGCCAGGACAGCCTGGGACCCCCAGCTCTGGGCCCTGCCGGGTCCTGGGAGGTGTCCTCCGCCCCCGCCCACAGTGAGTCCACGCTCACCCTGCCCTTGTGCCCCCAGAGTGGAGTGGGCACAGGCACGCCAGGCCTTCTTCAGCTCTGGCAAGAACAAGGCTGCTCTGGATGCCATCGAGCGTGCTGCTTTCTTTGTGGCCCTGGACGAGGAGTCTCACCACTACGACCCCGAAGACGAGGCCAGCCTCAGCCTCTACGGCAAGGCCCTGCTACACGGCAACTGCTACAACAGGTGTGGCGCCCCAGCCCCGCGGCAGGTCCCCCCGCTCCTCCACCCGCCTTGACGCCCTCCCTGCATCTCCTGCCTCCGTTCCTGCAGGTGGTTCGACAAGTCTTTCACTGTCATCGCCTTCAAGAATGGCCAGCTGGGCCTCAACACAGAACACGCGTGGGCAGACGCCCCTATCATAGGGCACCTCTGGGAGGTAATGGGCCCTGAGTGGGGTCCTGCAAGGCAGGCTGGGTGCGGGGCACGAGGGTGGCTTCTCAGCCTGATCTTCTCCCTGCAGTTTGTCCTGGGCACTGAAACCTTCCACCTGGGCTACACGGAGACCGGGCACTGCCTGGGCAAACCGAACCCCATGCTTGCAGCTCCCCAGCGGCTGCAGTGGGACATTCCTGAGCAGGTGTGCAGGCCAAGAGGGGACAGGGATGGGCATGCAAGACTGGCAAGTACCTGGGATGCTCTCAGGGGGAAGGGACAGGAGCTTCTCAGAGTCCAGAGAGGCCACGGTGAGAACAGAGATCCTGGGACCATCGAGTGGTTAGTGAAAGACGTGAGGTGTGAGACTCGTCCATGGAGCACCCGTTCATGCCTCCCTCTTTCCACAAAGCCCAGCGTGGCCTCTGGGGGCTGAGGCCCCTCAGGTTGTCCTCTGTGTCTGAAGATGTTGAAGGCTTACTGAGACCCGCCCAGCCTCGCTGCTTGGAGAGCTCTGCCCCCAGCTGACCTTTCCATATCTTGGCAGTGCCGGACAGTCATCGAGAGCTCCTACCGGGTGGCCATGGCACTGGCAGACGACGTGGAGCTGTACTGCTTCCAGTTCTTGCCGTTTGGCAAAGGCCTCATCAAGAAGTGTCGGACCAGCCCAGACGCCTTCGTGCAGATTGCCCTGCAGCTGGCCCACTTCCGGGTAGGGGCCCTGCTAGGCTGCTGAGGGGCAGGGTGGCACCAGCCCCACGTGCCAGATTCAACCCTCTGTGCTCCTCAGGACAGGGGCAAGTTCTGCTTGACCTATGAAGCCTCCATGACCAGGATGTTCCGGGAGGGACGGACTGAGACCGTGCGTTCCTGTACCAGCGAGTCCACGGCCTTTGTTCAGGCCATGGTGGAGGGGTCCCACATGGTGAGCCCCCCACACCCTCCACCTCCTGCCCACCTTGAGGAGCAGGGCTACTCTTCACCGCTCCACTTCTGCTCCCCAGAAAGCAGACCTCCAAGATCTCTTCCGGAAGGCTTCAAAGAAACACCAGAACATGTACCGTCTGGCCATGACGGGGGCTGGGATAGACAGGCACCTCTTCTGCCTTTACCTGGTCTCCAAGTACCTGGGGGTCAGCTCCCCCTTCCTGGCTGAGGTCAGCATTGTTGGCGGGTGTGTCTTCTGTCCCCATGCCCTCTCCTGAGGGGGCGTGGCCTGTCCTCTGTCTGGCCAGCTGTCCCACTCCACACCCCGTCCAGGCCTGTGGTCCTGCTTCTGAGTAGGAGTCTTCCCTCGCGGAGCTGGTGGTTCTCATGAGGGTGGACAGACAAACACGTGGCTGTCAGGTGGTGACGGCACTCTGAGAAAAGCGAAGAAGCTGCAGGATCAGGATGGGCAGAGGGTCCAGACAGAGGGAACCCCTAGCCCGGCGCTGAGGCCGGAGCGTGGGTGGACAAGGTGCAGCAGCAGGAGGGGAGGGAGCAGAGCCCAGGCAGGGACAGGCTGGTAGGAGAGGAGGCCTTGGGGACAGTTAGGTCACATGGGCCTCAAGGGTTTTGTGCAGATGCTGTCATGGTGAGAACAGACCGGAGGCCGTGTGGCAGCAGTCTGGAAGTTCGCGCACCTGCTCATGCTGGTGCCCAGGCACCACTTGTCAGCAGGTGAGGGCTGAGTGCATGGCATGTCATGCCTGGTGTCTCACTGCTGTGATCTCCCTGTTGCAGGTGCTCTCAGAACCCTGGCGCCTCTCCACCAGCCAGATTGCTCAATTCCAGATCCGTATGTTTGAGCCAGACAAGTACCCCAATCACCTGGCTGCCGGTGGTGGCTTTGGCCCGGTAAGCCCCCTTGAAAGGGGATGGATGAGCAGGACTGGGCCCCAGGGGTCTCAGTGGGGAGTACAGAGCCCTGAAGTCAGACCAGGGGTGGGAGCACAGCCCTGGGCTTGCCCTGCGTGGAAACAGAATGGGTAGCTATCGACCCACAGAGACAGGTGTCTCAAGGAGCTAAAGACACTCCCTGGAGAGGGGCAGTGAGCTTGAGCCTCCTGAGAGAACCACAATATCCTGGATCCCTGGTAGTGTCTGGATCTGCAGTGGACAGAGCCCCTTGGTTTTCACGCTGTTGCCTGGAAATGTTCCGGACCTCAGGGAAAATGCAGCATCTGGGGTGGGGCCCCTTCCTGGGAATCTTGTGGGAACAGCAAGCATGACATCAGCTTGGCTTTCAGATCTGCAAGGTTTGGTTTACTTCTTCTTTACCCCTCGTGCTGCCCTCAGGTGGCAGATGATGGCTATGGGGTTTCCTACATGATCGCGGGCGAGAACACCATCTTCTTCCACATCTCCAGCAAGTTCTCAAGCTCAGAGACAGTGAGTCTCTCCTGCTCCTGCTCAGGCCTGAGGAGGGGGTGCCACCTGGGGCCCTGTCTGGCTGGGGAAGAGTCCTTGGTTGTGGGGAGGGGGACAGGGGCTCACCTGAAGCGTTGGTCTGAGCTCTCGGCTCCCACAGAATGCCCAGCGCTTTGGGAACCACATCCGCCAAGCTCTGCTGGACATCGCTGATCTTTTCCAAGTCCCCAAGGCTGACAGCTGAGGGCTGGAGAAATGCCAGCTGCCCTCTCATGTCCACATCGTGGAGGAAGGGGCCTGTGGTCGGCTCGCAGGCACGGGGGTGACCACGCGCAGGTGTCCAGGCTCCAAGGACAGCTCTGGCAGCAGGCACTCCACAGGCAGATGCTGCTCCCTGAGGGCCCAGGTGGTGGAAGGGGGGTTGGAGCAGGGAGGGAATTTTGATTTTTTTTTCTTGCTAGATACTAATAAAAATAAGCCTCTGTAATTCTCTCTTAGCTCTTAGGTACCTTTGTTTTGTTTGGGAACTAGGAGGCCCTCCCCTGCCCAAGCTCAGACCAGAGAGGTAGCAGGGGGAGGAGATGGGGCTGGGAGACTGAGAGGCTTGTGACCTACTTTGAAATGCATGTCTCTCCTGAGGTCACCACTGTCCACACCCACTTGGAATAAATTCTTGCTTCAGAACCTTCACCTGTTCCCTGGGGCCACTTCTGTTTGTCTGCCAGAGAGTGGGGCCCAGCTGCCGTCTCCATGAACGGTCATGCCCTCTGCACGCCTCTGGGCTGGAGCACCGCCCTGTGGAGGCCCACGGCCTCCTCCTGGCCGTAGGGAAGGGCTGCAATCCCAGGCCCGCAGTCAGCGTGCCAGGTGGTCATGTCTGTGATAGGGCACACAGTATAATCTGGAGCTACACATGCTCCTTCCCTCAGGTTGACTTTTTACATTAAAATAACATTAAAAGTAAACAAAAAATGTTTATGGAAAGTATAAGTAGGCACTTAATTACTATTGCTAATTAGCATGCTAGAAGGAATCTAGATCTCGGCACTCTGCTTGTTGCTAAGAACCCAGGAATAAATTCGATACAGTCCTGGGCCTTCTCTTATGGACCACTGTTGATTGAGCACCCACCATCTACTTGGCTCTGTGCTGGGGATTCAGTGGTGAACAAGGCACCTGCCATGTGGAATTCATGATTGGGCGAAACAGGCATGGATCAGGGGATGGAGTGTCTGGCACGGAAACCAGGAGGCTTTTCGAATAATTCACTTAGTACTTATTGAGGGCTATAGTTGCTAGGCACTGGGATACAGCAGTGAATAAAACTGGCCCAAACAGTCCCTTCCTCTGGGGCTTAGAGTCTAGTGGAGAGACAGGCATTAAGCAAGAAGAATGAGTAAATTATATAGTAAGGCAGATGGTAATAAGTGCTAAGGGGAAAAGTAAGGGGAGGGAGCAATGGAGGGGTGGGTGGCAATTTCAGACAGGGTTGGGAAGGCAGGCCTTCCTGAGCAGGGCCATCTGACTCAGACCCAAAGGAAGTGAGGGTGCAAGGGCAGCACATCCCTGGCAGAGTGGACAGCCAGGGCCAGAGCTTCCAGGTGAGAGGTGCCAGCTGCAGTGCAGGAACAGTACCAGAAGGGCTGTGGCTGGCATGGAGGTAGTGGGGGGACAGCAGGAGGGGACAGGTGGATTGGGGCATCAAGGGCTTCATGTGCCAGGCTCTGGCTTCTCTGAATGATGGGAGAAATCATTGAGGTGTGAGCAGAGGGTGATCTAATCTGTCCTAAATTTTAATGGGATCATTCTGGCCAACCAGAATGACATTAGAACAAAGTAGGGGGCAGTGAAGACAGAAACAAGAAGACCTGTGCATACTACTCGTGGTGGGGGTGGGGTTTGGGAGAAATGGCGGGACTTAAACTACCAAAGGGAGACTCAGGACACCAAGAATGTCAAAGGTAGGTCTAAAAAACCTGATAGGGAGGCATCGAAGATAATTCACATTTTTTACTTTGGGTGCTTGGATGATGAGATTTTTAAATGTTGAGTTTGATGTGCCTATAGGAAGTATTCGTGAATATGTCTCAAACTCCTCAAAAGATAAATTGAAAACTAAGGAGATGTAGGCTCCTGATAGCAGCTTTGAAGAGAGCTCATGAGATATTCCCAGGGCAGAGGCTCCTAACCACCTTTGAGTCTCAGTGAGAAGCTTATAAATCTAAGCTCACAAAATGTTATGCTCCATATCAGAGCTTTCTTGGGCTTCCAAAAATCTCTTCACAGACCTCTGCCACTCTGGGTACTGGTGTAACCTACCCTGGGAGAGCAGTGAGCAGAGTCTTTCGTTAATGTTGAAATCCAAAGGTTTTTTTGTTTTGTTTTGTTTTTTTAATCGGATTTGTTCTTGGTTAAAATAAGTAAGAGGAGAAATCATAATGCTAACCCAAGGTAAAAACCTCTGGTGACAACCCATCAAACCTGAATAAGCTGGGGCGCCTGGGTGGCTCAGTCGTTAAGCATCTGCCTTCGGCTCAGGTCATGATCACAGGGTCCTGGGATCGAGCCCCGCATCGGGCTCCCTGCTCTGCGGGAAGCCTGCTTCTCCCTCTCCCACTCCCCCTGCTTGTGTTCCCTCTCTCGCTGTGTCTCTGTCAAATAAATAAAATCTTTAAAAAAAAACCACAAAACTTGAATAAGCTACTTGTACTCCTGGGGTTTGCAGATCTGCACAAGTTAAGGCTGGCAGCCAGAACACACAAATCCTGACATCTTCATGGCTTAACCCAATAGAAGTTTAATTCTTGTTCAGCTAGCTGAGAGGGAGACTCTGCTCATACCATTATTCAAAGGCAGGCTGACAGAACAGAAGCCCTGCCTTCCTCAAGTCAGTCCCAGTTGCCTTGGACATCAACATCCAGCAGGTACATGGGGAAGAGAGCGAGAGGATCTGGCCGGGTAGTGATACGGAGCACTTCTCACCACATCCACTAGCCAGGGCTCATATTGCAAGGGAGGCTGGAAAACGCAGTCTGGCTATGTGACAAGGATATAAAGGAAACATTTGGTGAACAGTTAGCTGGTTTCATGGGAAGGCCAGACTGACATCCTCGGGCTTCCTGAGAGCCTGTCCTTCTTGGCCTGGGCTCTGCTAGGCGCTTCAGACAGCCCACCCCATCTGCTAGGCAGGGTATCCAAGGCCCTCACATCCCAGCCCAAACGACCTTCTGAGTCTCCTCCGCCCCTCCTGAGCCCAAACCACACTCTCCATTCCCTAAAGGAAGCAGGCTTTTCCACACCCTTGCCTTCGCCTTCGATGAAACTTTTGCCTGGAATCCTATGTTGTTTGTCATCCTGGTAAACTAGTCTTTCCTGCAGCTGCCTTCATTACCCATCAGAGCTACTCCTGGTTCATGGTTTTCTGAGGTGCTATAACAGGAATCAGCTCTGGGTGGAATGAGTACAAGTATGCAGGGTGGCTCACAGGTGGGGCGGACAGCCAGGGAACCAGGTCCAGAAGGGGCATGGCCTCAATACATGGGCAGATGCTCTGTGCCCAGAACCGTCTGGCTCAACTCTAGCTGTGTTTCCTGCTCTGCAATCAGTCTGCTAACACTCAGACTCCCTGAGAGAAAATCCAGTTTATCCGGAATCCAAACTGAAGTTACCAACCTTCCCACCTGGCTTCTGTCCCACTGCTCCCCATCTCGGCCGGTGGTATCACCCTCCGGCCGCCAACCCACTCCTTTCTCCCTCACCTCCCACGTAACCAAGCCCGGTCAAGCCTACCTCTGAATGGCTTTGACTTTGTGTCCTTCCCTCCAGCACGACCACCACCAGGCGGTCCGCATCTCCAACATCACTCAGCCAAACAGCCTGCTCGCCTCCCCTCCAGCAGCCGCAGAGACCCCGTCACCGTGTCGCTCCCCTGCTTCCCGCCCTCCCAAGGTGCCCGGAGCCCTCTGGAGACTGAGCGCCTGCACCGGCCCGCGGAGGCACGCGCCGTCTCTCCGGTGTCCTCTGGACCACCGCGGTGCGTGCAGCCCCTCTCGGGGATTTGCGCTTCTACTGCCTGCGGGCCGGCGCGCCCGGGGACTCCTCGCAGCCCAGGTACTCCGGTCCCTGCCCCACCTCCCGGAGCTTCAGCTTCCTGCCCTGTGACACAGATGTAACAGTGTCCGCCAGCTCGTCGTCGTCGAGACGGAGAACATCTGGGCACTGAGCCAACTGAACGAATGCTTACTAGCCCCTGCTGGCCGAGTGCTCTCCGGGACACTGCGGACACAGTGGTCAGGAGGACAGGGCCCTGCGTGCATGGCCTTGCACTCACGAACCACGGAGAGGAACACAACGATCAGGTCCACGACTGGACCTCCCTTCAATTCGGCTCTCCCGCCACCTCAGCCGGGGCTCAGTCAGGAGAGACCAGCCGGGGCGACCCCACCCCTTGCGCTCTGGAGACCAGCCAATGAGACCTCGAGGCCGAGACTCTGGAGCAGCCAGAGGGCGGCACACTCACGTGTTTGCGGCCCAGCCCCTTCCGCTCCGGGAGACTGGCCAATGAGGGCCAGAAGCCATCTCCAGGGGGCGGGTCTGGTAACGGAAAGGGGCGGGGTGCTGTGCCCAGCTCCCGCCGCGTGCCCCCCGCCACACAGCTGGGCCACGGATCCCCACGCGAGCGCACGCCGTGCCGGAGGTGAGCGAGGCCGGCCCAGCCACGGGTTCCGGGCCCTCCCTGCGCGCCCTGACCCCCGGGGCCACGACGTCCTGGAGCTGTGCCCGCCGCTTCACCCGGTATCCCCACCTCACCCGTCCCCTCGCCGCGGGCCGCTCGCCACCCCCCC